>NC_141549.1:2265000-2387500 GCF_021556685.1 Rattus norvegicus | reverse complement strand
ACACTTGGAATGCCAGCATTTAGGAGGCTTAGACACCCCAAACTCAGATTTCCATTAGCTGAATCCCATCCTATAGGCCCCACAAATGCTTATGGTCCCTAACCCAGGACTTGCCACCATCTTTGCCCAGATAGTCGCTTGGCCTGCTGCTCCAGTAGACACGCATCTATGACATGTATGCTCCAAGCACACAGAGAAAACAGCATACATGTCCCACCTCCACTCCCCCAAAGTGTGAGAGTGTCCTGGAGAGCCGTGAGGACCTGTTATGACTCACAGGCGATTCAGAATCCACTTCTGTGGCACACAGGCTCCTTGCAGTGAGTATGCGTCATTTTCGAGAGGATTCCAGAACCCTAGTCAGCACTCCTGTTTTCAAAGTTCCAGAAAGAAACTAAACAGGTGCAGTCCAGAAGGACACCAAACGATGCAGGATACCTTCATTCTGCTCTAGGTGATAGGACCGTTGAGAACCAGACAAGAGCAGACTCCTCAGACCTGTGTAATGGCCTCAGAAGAAGACTCAACGCTTAGACACTGATGTCAGCTGACTATGGCCCCAATGCTAAGAGGAATTCCAGAGAAACCTCATCCATTCTGAACCCCAAAGGCAAACACCGTAGTCTTCAGTACATCCAAGACCCCCTTTCCCAGCAATATATATCCTTGACAAAGGTTAGGTCTAATCCCACATTCTCAGATACACTTTGTGCAAGCTGGTTAGCTACAGGAGACGTTCTTACAAAGGCAAGTTTTCTAATCTGAACAGAGCATCATGGTGCTGGATAGGTAAGGTCAGAGCCCAAGCAAAAGAGGAAGAGGCATGGACTTGCATGTCACCTCATCGGGCAGCTGAAGACGTGAGCCCACTATGACACTGATGCCAGTCATAACAAGAAGGCAGCACAGAGAGAGAATTCACCTGGAGCAGATCAGTGTGGTGGTCAGATAACCCTATGAAACCGTTAAAGCTTTGTGCTAGTGTCACCCCTCTCTCAGAGATGAAGCTATGGCAGCACAGACGTGCAGTGTAACTATGAAACACCCAAGACAACCACAGCAAAATCCTCTTCCTCTAGGGAACAAGGTATACACCTGTGTAATGCCAGAAAGGCTTCCAGTTTCCACCGGTGCATTCCGGACAACTTCTATTCACATCCTTGCTGGATTCTGGAAGCAAGCCTGGTTCAAGCAATAAACGGAGCAAGCCAAGTCCTCTAGGAACAAGCTGCTCTGTTCCCGCACCCTTCCAGCCAGGATAAGACACTACTGGCGCCAGGGCCGCCCTTCACCACGCAAAGCCCAAGGGAACCGGGATTCAAACCCGGCTCCAGTCTTTTCTACCCTCAGAAAATGCCCACTAGCTTCTGGCTACAAGGCGTTCCGGATCACCTTCAGCTCTGGGCGGGCGCCTCCCATCTCAAGACTGTCCGCTGCGCAGTTTAAAAGACGCGGTCTCCGGAGTAAGGATCCTGGCTGACGGTGGTGGTACCCGCGTCCCGGCCAAGTGACCAAAGACACTGACCTGGACAAGTCCAGCGTCAGGGCGCGCCCCAGACAGGTGGCGCCTCCCTCCCGGAAGTGGCTCCAGGAACTTTCTCCCAGGAGCTATCGGAGGACCGAAGTTGGGGTCCCCGGCAGGAGCGGACGCGGGCAGAAGCAGGCAGTGGCACTGTCTATCCAACGCGCCACAGAGTGGCCATGGGGACTCTTCTCTGGTAGGGGCAGCGGGTAAAAGGACGATCAGGCGACGCGATGTTCCTGCGGCTCTTACCTCGCCCGCTGACTCGGCCCTGCTGGGCCGCAGCGGTGACTGCGGGGACGACTCCCCGGGGCGGGGCGGGGCCGGAGCCTTGGAGGCCGGGCGGGCCACGTGGGCGGGAGGCGGGCCCGGGGACCCCCCTCAGGATGGGCCTGGCTGCTGGCGGAGGACTGACCTAGACTCTTGGAGACTTGCAGCCAAGGCTCAGTACCCTCGTGTCCCACGCCTGGCCGGAGAGACCGGGTAGACCAAGAAGGGACTGGGAGGGGGACACCAAAGAGGACTCAATTGGAGAGGTCACTAGAGCACAGAAAGGGTACACAGCCCACCGCCAGCTCTCTCTGGTGGTGGCTCTGGATCGTGATTATAGCCGGACTGGAGAAGGAAAAAACTCATGCCGAAGTGACAGAACTTGCCCTGGAGAGCAAGGACCCAAGCCTGTGCTTGAAGCCTCCACCCCCGCTGCTAGGTTTAATCTTGGGCAGGTCAGGCCTTGTCCAACTAACCCTTTTCCTGTCTGAAGGTGAAAATGAAGATGGTGTGGGCCCAGCAGCTTGTCAGTGATTGATGGTTTATAGGTAAGTGTGGAGCACAATAAGAGTAGGGCCATCAGTAGCCTGGGTCACACACAGAAATAAACATACCGAGTCGAAATAAAGCTATTTTTGGAATGAATACATTCTCGGAACTTCATAAAATCAGGATAATTAATGCTGTAGACGAAACGGTAGTTTCTGGGCTGTCATGAAAGTGTAAACCCTGGGGCTGAGAAAAAAACAAAACAAAACAAAACAAAACAAAACAAAACTCACTGGTTGCTTCTACATATCACCTGACCCATGCCGTTTTAGGTGCTTGATAGAATCTAACATTCTCAGCAGCCAGCCCAGTACGTGTAAGTCTCTGTGGGATTCCACTTGTCAAGATTTAGAGTCTAAAGCCTGGATGAAACCATTTACGGAAGTCATTTATGGAGATGGCAATGGGACACCTGCATATAGAGGAGGAACTTGTGCAACCAAGGTGCTAAGATAACTCATGGCTTCCCTGCTAGTTAAGACACAAGATCAGTGCTCTGAGAGTTCCTAGTGACCCCTGGTTGAGCACTAATTCACACGCACGTGTGCGCGCGCGCGCGCACACACACACACACACACACACACACACACACATACACACACACTGTGTATTATAACCACCTGCATGTAATTCAAGTTCTAGGAGATCTGATGTCCTCTCCGATCTCAGTTACTTGCTTGCACACAGGCACAAGCTCCTATTAGCTAAAGGGTCACCACTTAGCTACTGAAGCCACAGCAGATTTCTCAGCTCATGCTTCCACACTTGGTGATCTACCCATACAGCTCTGTCAACGTTTTCTTCCCACTGGGTTCAACTTAACACAAGAGAGAATTGGAAGCCAGGCTCAGCTAGAAGATCTATCTCAGGCTGGAGAGATGGTTCAGCGGTTAAGAGCATCGAGTGATCTTCCAGAGGTCCTGAGTTCAATTCCCAGCAACCACATGGTGGCTCACAATCATCTGTAAAAGGATCTGATGCCCTCTTCTGGTGTGTCTGAAAACAGCTACAGTGTATTCATATAAATAAATGAATCTTTTTTAAAAAATCTATCTAAAAAGGTAATTGTTTTCATTTGAATGTCTAGTACACATCCTGCACTAGACCAGGCTCTAGAGAACTGTGGCAACTGTCACCAAAGCTGATTCCCTTTATGACCTCATGGAACTGATAAGCGAGACACACCCTTAACAGGCAGATAGGGAATAGGATGTGGCAAAAGACAGTGAAGAGGAGGTGCTCGTGAAGGCAGAGGATGGCCTTCTGTACTGGACTGAGCCCTGACATGGCTTGGGGGAAGCCCGAGAGCACAGGCTACATGACTGGAAGGCCCCAGAGTGGACAGGCCTTGAGACAACAGGCAGAGGGGGCTTCATGGTCAGGTTGAGATGTCAGACCTTGTCCATAGAAATGCTCTGACAGCAGTATGTGGTTTGGAGGCATGACACTGCTAATCTAAGTGTGGACGCAGTGGTCTGCTTCCTATATAGGATGAGAGGAGATGTGCCTTTTATTACTACTAAAGGCAAAGCCCTTATTTCCTGTTTCATGGGTCAGGATAGCCAGAAAGTGAAACACATCTGCAAGTGCCACGGGTAAGAATAACAAGACCTTGTAAGAGTATCCCACGAGAGTTTACAGTGCTGGGGACTGAGTTCAGGGATCAGTTTTCAGATGTGCAAAGTGCTCTTGCCTTTCCTTTGAGGCAAGGTCTCATTAAGTTACTCAGGCAGTCCTTGAAGGTTTTTAAGGACTCGTAATTTCAAGACTCAGAATTTTCCTACCTTTTAGACTCCCGAGTATAGGGATTACAGTCCTGTGCCAGCAGACCTGGCTCTCACAAGAATTTAGTTCATATATAGCTTCCCCTCGTGCTAGGCTAGGACCTGGGGATGGACAGGGAGCTGGGGGTGGGAGGATGGGACTTGGTTCCCACTGGAGTGGGGCAGGAAATAAGCAGGGAATATGTTGGATTCTCTAGTCTTTAGAAACTGGCAGAAAAGCTGGGCATAGTGACCCATGCCTTTAATCCCAGCACTTGGGAGGCAGAGGCAGGAGGATCTCTATGAATTCAAGGCCACTCTGGCCGACACGGCAAGTTCCACGATAGCCAGGACTATGTACAAAGACCTGCCACAACCACCAGAGGTGTTAGTGTGTGCATGTTTTATTTACCATACTTGCCGGTATTTTCCTGGACATGGATCCTTTAGTGCTTGTCTGTACCTGGGATAAAAACCAAGGCCCGGGGCTGGAGAGATGGCTCAGTGGTTAGGAGCACTGACTGCTCTTCCAGAGGTCCTGAGTTCAATTCCCAGCAACCACATGGTGGCTCACAACCATCTGTAATGGGATCTGATGCCCTCTTCTGGTGTGTTTGAAGACAGCGACAGTGTACTCATATACATTAAATAAGTAAATCTTTAAAAAAAAAAAAAAAAAAAAAAAAAAAACAAGGCCCGTGTTTAACAGGCAAACACTGTTCTACTGAGAGCTATGACTTCCATCCAACCAATCCAACCAGGCTATTCCCCTGCATCGTGACTCGTCAGCCTGTTCTGTGAATGTGCCCGTTCATACTGAATTCCAGCTGTGACTTGGTTCCTCGTGTCTCACCACCGTGATCATGTTTGGTGATGAGAACCTTTGCAGAATAAACATTGACCCACATTTCTGGCTATTTAGGGCCAATATAAATCCCTAAAATGAGGCCCACAAGCACATGTGCTGGCTCACATCTGTACTCCAGCATGCGGAGGAACAGGAGTTCAAGACCTCCTGAGCTATACATCAATTTTGAAGGCAATCTGAACTACAACACACACACACACACACACACACACACACACAACCCTAAAAATGGAATTTCTAAAAGAGACACCAAACCTTTTGCCTGTGGCTACACCCTGCACCCACACCGATACTCCCTACCCTTGTTTGCAGCATTTGAGAATCATGGTGCAGCCTGATAATGTAACAACACAGTATGATGTCATTCCCACCTGGGGAATACATTGCCTGCAAGAAGCGTGAAGTCTCGGTCTTACTGTTCACGTCAAAGCAATACTCTGAAAGTAGCTATGGAAGGATTCTATGCAAGTAGGTCCTTTCTGCTTCCCTGGGTTAGAGGAAACACGATGCCAAAGTTGTACATCGGAAACACCTGGGTTTGACTCTCGTCCTCAAGGCTGCACGCTATGTAAATTCCGGAGCCTGTTGGGTGGGCAGGGAGCATTCAGGAGTAGACACGGTGCTGGTCAGAGCAGTCTATCCAACACCTGGGTGACTCGGATAGAGCCCATGTGATATATCAGCCCTATGTCTCTAGGGAACTTTGTCCAATCTTCACACAGAACCCTACCCCAGAGAAAAACCAGAGACAGGATCAGCCATTCAGGAGGGAACAGGGGTATCCTACATGGTCCTGAATACTGGGGATCCTAGGAGCCAGCTGGAACCAGATTGCAATTTGTAAAGATGGTTCTCTTCCCAAGGAAACCTTTCTTCGTTTACGCATTAGGACCTGCTCACAAGAGAAAAACGTTTCTGAGCACTTGCTATGTAATACCCTCCGAGTGTTTCATCCTTCTAGGGGCCCATGAATCAGTACATTTTACCTCCCGCTGACACTGAGAACCCACAGGAGAGGACTTCCCCAGTAGGCCTGGGGTCACAAGCTGGTTAAAGTGAAGAACCTCCGCCCAGAGCACACAAAAGCAGTCCAGAGGTACAAGTGCCCATCTTATGCTCACACAAGCTGAGGTGAGGCCACCTAAGGATCCGTGCTGGGACTAGATTGACAGACAGTAGTAGCAGAGGCACCGCAAGGGTAGAGTGCAAGCAAAGGGTGTTTCAGACAGAAAAACAGCATAGGCAAGGCCCTAGACAGGAGCACAGATACACAAACTAGAAAGTAGCTAGAGGTGGTGGCTTTGATTCCAGCATTCAGGAGGCAGAGGCAGGGAGTCTCAGAGTTCAAGGCCAGCCTGGTCTACAAAGAGAGCCCAGGACAGCCAGGGCTTTTACACACACACACACACACACACACACACACACACACACACACACACACACACACACCCTGTCTTCAAAAAAAAAAAAAAAAAAGAAAAGAAAAGAAACAAACAAACCTACCTACCTATAAAGTGTCTGTTGTAGAGAAGGAAACCAGATGGTCTATCCCCCTTACATAGCAAAGGGCTATGTAAGAACTTTGGTATTTACCCCAGCACCACTGGTTTCAAATAAGGAGTTTCATCTAATCAAGTGCCCATCTCCCCCAAGGGCCATTTCTAGCCCTTCTACACTGAGACATCCAAGAGGTTCTGCTTTGTTATAGGTCAGGCCATGGCTGAGGAAGGCTTTAGAAGAAAACCTCACTTTACCACACCTGCCCTGCCCCCTGGTGACCGCATGTCCACAGACGCTATGTGTCTGCTTCAATGTCCAGAACGACTTACAGTCAAACTTCAAAACAGCCTTGCTTGGTTTTCCAGATAGCCAAACAGGGCGAGCCACCTAGAGTCAGATATTTCCGTGCCTTGACCCTCAGGAGTTAAAATCCAAAGGCAGAACCTGCCTCCACCTGCATTCAAGGCATGCCCCTACCTTCCTGACTCCCAGTTCCTCTTGGCCTGGCCTCAGTTTGGCCTGATACCAGCATCTGGCCACTTCCTGGCATGTGCTGCAACAGTGGGGAAGTGGGCACAGAGCCATCTCATCCTGGAGTACTGCTAATCCTTCTAAGACCTGCCCAGCTTAGGGACCAACCTACGTGGGTGATAGGCAGCGAAGAACAGAGACACACACAAAGAAAAAGCTGGGAGGCTGGAGAGATGGCTCAGTGGCTAAGAGCAATGGCTGCTCTTCTAGAGGTCCCGAGTTCAAATCCCAGCAACCACATGGTGCCCTCTTCTGGTGTGTCTGAAGACAGCTAGAGTATACTAATATACATTAAATAAGGAGATCTTTAAAAATAAGAGAAAGAACAAAGCTGGGATCGGGTACGCTGAGCACTCAGGGAAACAGAGAGTGTTTTTCATACATCTGAACCTGGGAGGCAGTTTTAATCTGGGAGTACAGGCCAGCAGGAGCTGGTATACTATAAAGAGCTGACTAAAAAAAGGCTTGGCTAGTCCCAGTAGGAGTCTCTCTCTCCCAGCGGAGGAAGCTTCCAATCACATTTCCGCAGTCCGCATCCCCGCACAAACCAGGGGGAGGCTTTGCCGTTCCTGTGGGTCTGAGGCCCACATCCCTGACGTGCTCATTCCAACAACACACATTACCTCAGGGCCTCATCCGCTCCTTACACATTCATTCAGCTTTCTCTCATCTCCACAAACCCCCGTTTTTGTGAATGCCTGAGGTAAGCGTGGTCATTTGACTAACCGGGCCTCACAGCAGAAGTCCAGGCAAAAAGATCAGGAGAACAAGACTGACTCCTAACATTCACACTCAGGAAAGAACAGTCGCTACGATCACTACCTGAGAACTCTGTGACCCATGAACGGCAGGTGATGGCGTCTCCATCCCTGGGCTGCCAATTCGTGGTTTGTGCTTTTGGCCGGGGCACCCACGCTGAGGATTGTTGCTGGCTCCTTCTTGTGTCAGGTGTAGTAACAACAGACACAAACCCCTTCCAGGAAGCCACCTGCTGACCCCATTTCCCTTCACTTCTTGAGGAAGCTTTCGGTGTCTCTCAACCCCACGACTTCATGTCTATGTTTACCCGGGGCTGACCCTGAGAAGTAAGGTGGACCCTGTTAATTGTTTACATTCCCAGGACCCCAAATTGTGACCATCTCCTTTTTAGGTAGTGGTCAGAGGCCATAGCCTGTGTCCTTGCTATCATCAGACATTGCCCTCTCTGGATACCTGTCACTTCCGGGTACACTTTACCCACTTCAGAAGTGATAAGCTCCAGGAGTCGCCCTGAGGAGCACATGTGAGCCCTCCTTACCTTCTCAGTCTGAGGCAGACTCTTCCTCAAGCAGCCAGGAGGGCAAGCTAAGAAGGAAACAAGACAGATGTTCTAAAATAAGGAGCTATTGCAGGCTTACAAGAGAACATTTTATTTGATGTAGAAACTCTAAGGTACAAAAAAACATCTTACAAATGTCAGTCATGACTTATGATCATCTATTTACAGAGTTTATACAGTCAAATATACCACAATATACCACCAAGATCTCCAACGTAAAAATATGGCACAGTGCTACAGGCTGTCAGTGTTTACCATTCTGCCAAAAATCCCAGAAAGGACAAACTTAAAGGAGACAAAACAGAACAACGGCACCAATCCTTGCTGTGCCTGCGGGCCTTCCTCCTTAACATGGGAGCTTCCACAGTAAAAAAAAAAAAAAATAACAAATCTCGAAAAGCAAAGCTACTCTCAAAATGACTGCTCTGAGTATAATCCAGTGGTAGCCATGCAGGGCAACTGCTCCTTCTTCCCTTCCTGCCCGAGTCCATGTGATACAAACATTAGCTATCCAGTCAGGATGACTGCTTCTGTCTGGTGATCGTATCAAACCCTACGCCTGCTTAACTGAGAGAGATACAGCCCTGGAGGAGGGAGAGGTCTTGGAGGTATCTGTGATTCCAGGTGAGTATCAAGAATGAACCAAGGGGCAGGAAAGACAACGATTGGCCAGAGTTCTCCAGAGGCCCTCCCTGAGGCATTCAAAGGTGTTTGGAAATTAGTCCCCAACAGCTAATGGGAAGCTGGCACTTAGCACTCTGGCCTCGCCTCGCCAGGGGTTCTGGTGAAGTGCTCACAAAATAAAGGCAAGTCCAGAGAGAGGTAAAAATAGAACCCAAGGTTGGGGTGTGGGGTAGCTGCCACTCAGGACAGGTGCTGAAGAACGTCTTCAGATTAAAGGAAGGCACTAGATGCCTCAGGAAAGAGCACCAGCTGTTCACCTGCCGGGCAACCACAACAGCAAGGACTACCATCGAGAAAACGAGTGGTGTTCTGAATGAGCGTGTTTAAAGTGCCATGATACTTTTATGCAGTGAGAGCAGCAGGCCTGTACAAATCTCCCTGTAATCCTAACATGGCTGTCAGGCGGCGCCGATGCGAATAAGGCATGGGTGTCATTCGGATAACAAAACTGAACGTGAGGCTGAGGAGTTCAAGAACGGTGGAAATCGTTAAGCCCCCAGAGCACAAGAGCTATGAAAGACCTTAAGTGGGTGGGATTATTTACTACTGGGGGTGGGGGAGCCCACCAGGGGATGACCTCACTGTGGTTTTCTATGCTGGGAAGGTGACCAGCTGTTCTTTCTCCTCTGCGCTGTAGACAAAAGAAAGCTGGTTTGAATTTCTGCAAGGAAGACATACAAAGGACCATCCGATTAGCAGGGAGGTTACAGAATCCCCTCGGCTGAAGAGCCAGAGTCTCAGCCACAGCCGTGCGTCTGGAACAACTCAGGCGCAGCCGGTCAAGCCGAGGATCGTGTTGGGTGATCTCAGCCTTTCTTCGCCCCCAAGTTCTAAAACCGGAACTGAACCCAACCACTTACTGCTGGCTCTCCCTTGGCCAGCTTTCCCTCTTGGGAAAGTCTGGAAATGTGACGATAATAACAAGGGTGGTCAAACAGCACGGGGACACCTGGGATCTCGACAGTAGGAGAGCTTTTCTTTGTCTCCTGTAGCATTCCTCCAGAAGAGCCTGTCCCAGACTGCAGAGACGGGAAGATGGCAAAACCCAGTGTGAGGACACTCTGGGAGACCCTCTGCTGTAGCCCCCAAATAAATTCTCCTAATAACACCTTGGCATGAGCTCAGAATTGCACCCACACACAAAACCACGACTATAATTAGAACTAAGCTATAAATAAGTCTTGGGGGTTTTTAAATGCAACTGCTGCCTGTTTTTTAATATGGGACGATAGAGATCTGACTTTGAAATTAACAAGGGGATGTGGTGGCAGCGGCAGAGGCAGGCACATCTCTGAGCTGGAGGCTAGCCTGGTCTAAAGAGTTCCAAGGGCTACACAGAGAAACCCTGTCTCAAAAAACCACCACCACCAAAAACAGCTGACCTCCCTTTCTCTTGAGACACTAATAAAAGACACAACCAAGATGTTTAAAACGTATTCAGAATCATATTAAGGCTATGCATGGCACACATCAGAGAGGGAAGTATCAGCAGTTCAAGGCTAGCCTGGGCTACTAGAGACCCTGTTTTAAGAATCAAAATCATCGGGAGAGCATGATTTTTCTGGAGGATAGATAGGGCTAGCACAGCGCTTCCCAGGGCTCCACATACGTGCTATTACTGCGGGTGGTTTTCATTTCACATCCTACAAAGCGGAAGTCACAAACTGGCAGCCGCTGGGCAAAGTAGATCTAGCTACACATTCTGTTGGTCCTGGGTCACCTCAGTAGTTCCCAAAGTTCGATTGGCAACGTTTGGCTTATTTTTCGGTTGTGTGCGATTTTGGTGTTGCAGATACACGAAAGCACGCTCTCTCTTACGCACGCATGCACGTGACGCCATGCCATGGCTATCTGCGAGTGCCACTGCCAGCATGAGGAAGCCAAAGAACACAACTTTTGGGACAGGGATTCCTCACTCCTTCCACTGTGGGTTCCAGGACTAAACTTACGTTGTCCAGGTTTGTTCCAGAGGTGCTTTTATTCACTGAGCTGTCTTGCCAGTGCTAGACATCAACAGCTTCAAAATGACACTTTCAGCTTTTTGTGAAAAGCAGAAGCCCAGGAAATACTGCATCTGGAAAGCCCTCTACCCCTGAAGGCTGGGCAAGGGTGCCTTGGTTTGCTCCAGTCACCACCAGGCACTACTGTCTCTCCTCTAGGTGCTATGTTACCGTTTTCCTTATGCCTGGGTATACTGATGCCCCAGAAAACACAAACTTTGCCAATTACCAGCAACCATCCCCAACAATGGAGGACTTTTAAAAAGACTAGAAACCTTCACATTGGTGTTGCCTACCCTTTCCCAATAAGGGCAGAATGTTCTCTTGTGCTGAGGTAGCTAGGACTTGCTATTTTCCTTTCTTTTGTGCCATTTCACCACCAGGAATAACAGTTTCCCTGTTCCTTCTGAAAAGCTCCTGCACTCCTGCAATCCCACACATTGGGGGGAGCAGTTCCCTATTTAGTTACTTACATAAAAGTCAGAGGACCTACCACTTGAGGTTGTCAAGAAAATTAGCAACATGCACCACTATGACACGGTAAATTGGGACCTCAAGGGCAGGTGAGCTTTGTTTCTGATTCACCTTTGAGCCAGTCACATACATGAGAAGCACCTGTGGGACACCCATAAACACAGGTCAACAACTTCCTTGGTTTCCTGGCGCCCTGGCCTCCCTTCCAGTGGACCTGGTCTATTTCTCCACAAACGGTTCACTCTTAGCCCTGAACTCTTGTTTCCCTACAGCATCAAAAAGCCTGTGCCTCCTCAGAACCTTTCTCTATTCCACGGGCAATTCTGAGTCAAAGACTGCAGCTCTGTTCGGAGCTGGCGCCTTGCCTTAACCTGCAAGGCAATTCTCACTCCTGGCTCAATGATGAGGTTGTATGGGGAAGGGGCTGACGAAAGATATTGTTCCACCCACTATCAGCTCGTTCTGGGTTAAGCAACCTTACTGTCGTTTCATCGCCTGGTACGTTAGAATCTGGGTCGTCTGATCAGAAGCTCCCGTATGTCAAAATAAAAGCATCCCAACTGCTAAATACAAACAAAAACCATCGCCTGACCCTGACTTTTCAGACTAGCAAGATACATGGTTCACATGGCTTCCCTACAGTTTCCTCATCTGAATTCAAGCAGTGAGCTCTCTGCCTGGGCCTAGGATCCAGCTAATGCTAAGCCCAAGGCCCCATGCTGCTCCTGGGCACTCTCAGGGACCTCACAGTCCCTATGCAAAGCTGAGTATCTATCCTAAATGTGGTTTCTAATGGCTCTTTGGGGGACATAAAATATTTCTTGGCCTCAATTTAAAAAGAGGAAAAAAAAACCTCTCTGATGATGTTCCCAGGGAGCGGTCATACATTAGCAATGTAGGCCCACCAATCTCCCTCACAGAATGAATGCCAAGACTGAGCACGGCCAGGAGAGCCTTGCGGAGGTGGGAGCTCTGCCTGCCCAGTGTGGATTCCAGTGATAATACGGTGCAAACTCCTCTGCTGAGATGCCTGGTGAGACCAGCTCGCCGCTTGCCCAGAGCAGCTGCTCTGTTCTCTGCCAGAGAACACAGGAGCACGTTCTCCTGAGAAGCTGCCAGCTGCCCGTGCAGAGCGGGGATGAGGATGATTTCATCCAAAAGACACACAAACCGCTTCTTCTTCTCAGCAGGAACTGAGGTGTCCCTCCTGCCCCCACGGAAAAGGTGCTTAGAAGGAAAACCCCTGAGCCCTCCACACCCGACCTTGGGATCTTCCTCGGCAACCCCTTAAATGCTGCTCCAAGCTGGAGGGGGAATGGGAAAAATGAATAGTCCCTGACAGAAGACAGGCTGCCAAAACCCAGCAGCAGCCATGATAACAGTGGAGAAGGATGCACACACCAAGCGCGCCGGGGCGAGGGACGAGGGTTTCCGCAGAGGGGACAGACACATCATCATATACATCTCATTAACATGTGGGACATGAAGAGATGCTTTACCTTTGGGAACAGAGTGTCTGTACAAGGTTCATTCATAAAAAATAGAGCATTTACTTTTGTAACAAATCTCCTCCTTTCAGCCTTCTGCAAAGGAGGTTTGTCACTTGTCAAAACCAGCAGATTAACTGGCCACCGTCTCCCGTGCCCTGTCGTGTATTAGTGGATTCTGACCTCTCTAACGCTCAAGACACAGCAACAGCCACAAATTCCAATAGTGTTGCTGCCCAGCTGGGTAATGGACACCAGGCCTCCATTTCCAGCCGTCACCACCCGAGCTATGGTAGAGCAGTAAATGTATCCCAGGGAAACGAAACAGATGGCTAGGGCTCCCACGTGATGGCTACTTCAACGCAGGGAAAACACCCAGGTTCTGACACCTTCTGCACACTCATCAACCCATTTCACATACAACAGTCAAGATGGTCAGCCTGCTCCACAGGACCCACAGGATTCCGTCCTGGTTGGCCATGTTTCCCAGTAATAGAGGGAGTTGTTTCACAAAAAGTGACTGGATGGACGTTCAGTCATTGTCTGGACCTTGGACTCAAAGTTCTCTTAACACTCAGGACAGTGTAAGTTCCACGTCAAAATGGACAGAAACATCACTTGCAGCACAGCCCGGGTCCCGATGGTACTTGACATGGGTAACTGTAATAGTGTCAATCGGGCTTTTCCCTCTTGACAAATTGTTTTGAGTCTAAGTAGCCAAGTTAGAGTTTGCAGAGTTCAAGTAAAGCCAGAGCAGGCTGTGCGGGTGCTTTCCTGTTTCTCTTTACCTGTTTCCGTTCTACCCCTCAGAATAGGCTCCAATCCAAGCAAGGACCTCACGCAGACAGCTGTGGTCAGATCTAATGGACATGCCTTTCAGGGTTCCATATGCTTCTGGGAAATGGGAGACATCGCTAAGTATCTGTTAGAAGGCTGGAGCAGAACGGGTTGAGTGCTAGCCAGAATTTCATTCCAGATATCCTCGTGCGAGCCCTCCTCAGCTCCAAGCAGGCTGTACGACCAGAGGAGCTGGGGAACCAGCGAGAACAGCAGCTAAAGTGACGACATTTACGTTCTTCCGTGCTCTTACAAAGGGGCAGCTGCTTGGAGTTCATCAGTGTAGCTGTGGAAACCATGTTCTCCTTTGGACACCCCAGAGGCAAGGAGCTTGGAAGGGAAAGTAGGGGGATCCTCCTCACCTAAGGAGAGAAGAAAGGACAGAGCCATGATCAGTACATGTCACTGATCCAGACCCCCAGTGCCACAGTGTGGCTGGGATTCGCTCGCTCTTGTGTGTTGTACAAAAGAGGCAGGCATCAGAACTGGCTCAGAGTAACACTCTCATCCCCTTAATAGGATCGAGTCCTCTTAGCAGTGGAAGAAAGATCCCCTCCTTTAGAGCCAAAGTTTTACACGTATGACTCCAAGAAATTATAGGTGTGGTGGATTCCTGAGGCTCTCTGGGGAAGAGCCCTCCTTCCTGCACCACTGTGCAAAACTTGCATAGAGAAGAATACAGTGTTCGTGAACACAGGTTCAACAGACACCTGGGCTTTAAAGGCAGTGGAAGGATAAAGGCAGCAAAGACCTCAGCTCCCAGCAGGGACATAATCCCATAGACCCTTGCCAGTGCATGCATTTAGTATTCCAATCTTTTCAGAGTGCAGGGAGGGTACGCAAGGCAGACGAGACAGCTCAGAGTTAGGAGACTGCCACCAAGGCTGACAACCGGAGCTTACCCTGTGGGACCCACATGGTGGAAGGAGATCTACTCCCACAAAGTGTCCTTTGGTCCATATGTGCCAGGGCTCATGCCATACGCAGCCCTCATTCTCATGTGTGTGTGCACACAGAAAATAAACATAAATTGTTAAAAAGGCGATTCCACAGGCAACAGCATGTATAACACTGGAGGAGGGGTTTGGTATGAATTACCAGCATTGGCTGTATGGCCTGTACCAAAGGCCCAGTCCCTAGTCAGACATAGTAATGTAAGCCTTTAATCCCAGCACTCAGGAAGCAGAATCAGGTGGATCTCTATGAGTTCAGGACTAGCCTGATCTACAGTGAGTTCTGGGGACAGTCAGAGCTGCACAGCAAGACCCTGTCTCAAAACAAAAACAAAAAAAAAAACAAAAACAAAAAAACAAACAAACAAAAAAAAAAACCAAACCAATAAAAACCCAATAGATGGGCTTGAGAGATGGCTCAGTGGTTAAGAGTGCTCTTCCAGAGGTCCTGAGCAAATCCCAGCAACCACATGCTGGCTCACAACCATCTGTAATGAGATCTGATGCCTTCTTCTGGTGTGTCTGAAGACAACTACAGTGTACTCATATACTAAATAAATAAATAAGTCTTTAAAAAAATAAAATAAAAAAACCCAATAGATGCCTGATGATAGATAGATAGATAGATAGATAGATAGATAGATAGATAGATAGATAGATAGATAGATGATAAGGCAGACAGCCAGATGGATAAAATAAGGGCCCTGTCCGAAGGCATCTTACCTAGGCCAGAGGAGGAAGAGACGCTCTCCGTCAGGGAAGACGTTTCTATCTGATCAGGGGAGAGTCCTTCCATCAGAGGCAGAGACAGCTCTGATGAGGGCACAGAGGAGTCATATATGCCTGAGTCCCGTGGCATATCTGAAGGACTGCCAGCTTTCACTGCATGCAACAGGGGCTGCAAGGCAGGGCCACCATCACAGGCGGGCTGGGCCTCAGTGTCTTGGTCCAGGCCTGCATGCTGATTCTCCAGGTATGAGTAAGAGTCAGCTGGCCCAGTGGCCCCAAGTATAGAAGCCTCAACTTTCAGGCAGAAGTCACTCTCTGGCCCTGGTTTGCTTATGACATCATTTAAAACCAAACCTGAGTCAAACTTCTCCAGGACTGGCTCCTGGTAGCGCACAGGGGGCGGGTGGAAGGGTACAAACTGCTTCTCGAACCAGTCAGGTTCCTCATCAATAAACTGGTGCATGTTGCAAATGGCAACATACAGGGAGCGGCCAGCTTTGCTCCGAAAGTAGTTCCTTCTGCTGCTGTGTCCTGGGTGCTGGCCCAGCTCCTCCTGTTCTCCTGAGTGTAGATGGGAACAGAGCTCAGGAAGGTTGTCCATGAGCTTGTATTTGGTGCTCAGGTCCAGGGTACAGGGGACATCCCCTTCACAGGAATAATCAAAGTAGACGGTGATGAACTTGCTCAGTGCCGCAGATGAGCTCTGCTTGGCCTGACGGAGCTTCTCAGCAATGGCTGCCACGGCCACTAGGAAGAGCTCTCCTTGCCCCGTGCCGCCACGACTGCCTCCTTTGTGTCTGTAGCTCTTCTTATCTACAAAGTACTTCATGCCTTTGGAGCACACGACAATGATGAACTGGGACTCATGGATCTTCTGAATGACCCATTCTCTCTGGCCCTCTATGCAGTGGCTGAAATCTTCCCACAGGTCCAGAGCCACCTGGAAAAGAGCACAGGTCACCTCGGTACTCGTTTACACCGATGCCCAGCACAAAGACGGGAACAAGGCAATGAGGTCCAATCATCTGCCCTTCAGCCATTTTTAACCAAGATTCATGGAGGATCTATCTGGGTTACCACAGTGTGCATGTGTATGTGCATGTGCATGCCCACACACTCTGTGGCCAACAACCGCATCCACACACCAGACTTCCTGAAAGTGCTTGTCGTCCATGACATCATGTGATAACACACGGGGTCACTACCACTGCTGCCCTACAGGAGAGACAGAAGCCAGGATTTTCAGCAGCTTGTCTAAGGCGCCTTGAGGATGTCTTACAGCATGATGGGAAGGAACTGTGAGTGGTCCGTGTGATGAGTTAAGACTGCTGGATACAAGGAACAGAAAGATCCTGGACACAGGCTAAATGGCTCTGAGGAGAGAAAGTGACCCCATACTGTCCTGTGATATGGAGCTTAGGCCTGGTGCCAAAGCCACCTTCAATGACAGCTGACTCATATTCAGAGTGTGACTGAGAAAGAAGACCTCTGTGGCTGTATTTATAGACCCAGGTTTAGCCTGCTGTACTGACCTATAGTATAGTTTTCCTGGTTAACCCTCTCAGGGCTGCACCTTTCTCTATGATCTCATAAGATCTACAGTGTCAGAGCTCCACTGGACCTGTGAACCACGAGGTTTGAAAAGAAAGGTCAAGAGAGTAGTGGGATCCCTGAAAAAGCAAAGAAATCTAAGTATGTCTGATGCCCTCAATGGATTTTTACTCTTTCAAACTGCTTTCATCTAATACTGTAAGCAGCATCCCCTGGTAACTGTATTAGTACAGTTTCTCCTGTGGGATACTATAAGCAGTGTCCCCTGGAACCTGTATTCATACTGTTTCTCCTGTGGGATACTGTAAGCAGCGTCCCCTGGCAACTGTATTAGTACAGTTTCTCCTGTGGGATACTGTAAGCAGCGTCCCCTGGCAACTGTATTAGTACAGTTTCTCCTGTGGGATACTGTAAGCAGCGTCCCCTGGCAACTGTATTAGTACAGCTTCTCCTGTGGGATACTGTAAGCAGCGTCCCCTGGCAACTGTATGCGTATAGTTTCTCCTGTAGGATACAGTAAGCAGCGTCCCCTGGCAACTGTATTAGTACAGTTTCTCCTGTGGGATACTATAAGCAGTGTCCCCTGGAACCTGTATTCATACTGTTTCTCCTGTGGGATACTGTAAGCAGCGTCCCCTGGCAACTGTATTAGTACAGTTTCTCCTGTGGGATACTGTAAGCAGCGTCCCCTGGCAACTGTATTAGTACAGTTTCTCCTGTGGGATACTGTAAGCAGCGCCCCCTGGAAACTGTATTCATACAGTTTCTCCTGTGAGATACTGTAAGCATCGTCCCCTGACTCAAAAGTAGTCAAAAAAATAATCCCTAACAGCCAAACAGAGATTATACAGCAGAGGGCTACTCTGGAAGGATTAAACCCTCCTGTTCTAAAATGGTACCCGAGAAGAGAGCCCCAACATGTATCCATCTGCTGAAAAGAATATTGACTCATTCCATACTTTAATCCATGCTAACATTATTGTTGGGGCTACTGTTTTGACTTAATTGGGAACCTGTGTGTCCAAACGCTGAAGGACCTTGTCCTCAATTGACTTTTGATTGATAAATAAAGATGCCACTGGGCAAAGGGAGGCTGGTTGGGACCCTCAGATTTGCTTAGGCTAGGACAGACAAGGGAGAGAGGAAGAGAGAGGAGAGTCACCAGGTTTTGGAGGGAGACAGATCAGATTTAGAGCTGCAGAAGGAAAATCATCCGAAATGTAGGTGGGAAGGAATGTGGTCCCCGGAAGGGCTGCCCAGAAGAAACAGGGCAGCAAAGATAGATCATAGTTTTAGAGGATGTAGAGTCAGGAGTACCAGAGGGAAATCTATGATGGCCAGGGGGAGAATTAGATCTGCCCAGGCCCTGAATGGCCAAGGCATTTCGAAAATAAGATTGGGGGGGGAGGGGTTTGGGGCTGGGTGGGTGGGGTGTGTGGGTGTTTCACTCAAGGACCCATACAGCTCCTGGGTGGGTGGGTGGAAGTGCATGCCCCTCCAGGAGCACAAAGCAGCATAGCTAAAAACTACATATTATGCACATTCCAGCAAACCGGTTCTTTAAAATATGTGGCTCCTAGGTTTCTATATCGCACAAAAACAGTCTGTCTACTAATCTCTTGACCTGTGTAGTTTGTTAAATCAGATGTGGAATGTTTTACGAATTTGTAAAGACAAAAAGACCTCTGTACTAGCTGATTTCATCTTAATAAATAAAACAAGTGTTTTTAAGAATATTCCTATCTCTGAACAATTCCATTTTAAGGCATTTATCCTTGAGAAATTGTCAGAAATGGGCCAGCTCAGAACAGAGAAGCTTCACAAGCTATGCTAAGTCAGTATTATAGATGATGTAGCTATTCAAAAGAAAACCCTGTGTGCAGTTTCATCTACGCACAAAAGAACAGGGAACGCACTGGCTACAGTTGCAGTCTGCAGTGTTTCTCAGCAGCTGTTCATCCGCTAAACTCAAGGCTTTCCCAACAGGAGGCAATCTCACCAGGTTTAAATACATCTTATTAACACCAGAGGGCAGTCTCACCAAACAAATGGGCCAAATGGACTAAAAAGCTGTCACATGATAATTGCATTTGTGACAAACAGGTTATGCCTTCAACAATAGCTAAGACACCGTTCTAAGAGTTAAAAGTTGATGGAAAAGCTACTTGATGATGACAGTTAATTCAAGAAGACTCAGAAAGACGGGCACAGGGATGCATGAACACTTTTCATCCCAGCACTTGGGAGGCAGAGGCAGTGGATCTCTATGGATCTGAGGCCAGCCTGATCTACAAATTGAATTCCAGGATAGCCAGAGCTACAGAGAAAAAACAAAAGGAGAAGGAAGAGAAGGAAGAAGGGGAGGAGGAACAGGGAGAAGGGGAGGGGGAGGAGGAAAAACTAAGAAACCAGCATGAACATCCAAACATTCTCTAAATTCCGGAGCCCTCACCGGTTCTATGACGTCATACCAATCAACCTCAGTCCTCTGTTACACACTCCTTCTGGGTCCCCAAGATCCCTTCTAGGGGAGACCCCATCCTTCATTCCCAATCCTAGCAAACCACCCTCAGGGAATTGCCTCAGTTCCTAAAGCTGTCTTCATTTGTGTTCTCTCCCTGATACCCCACTGAAGCTTGACCCTACAGGCGCTCCCCATGATGTCACATGACAGTCTCACACTCTGTTCCACACCAGGGTACTCACAAAGCATCCTACCGTGTGGGTGCCACTCAATGGTTTCAAGCATGAATGTGTCACAGGAGACCTTTGCTGCTGGTGACAGACAGGACAAACTAAGACAGACTGTGGTCTGGAAAGTAAGGTACTAGCCAAAAGTAGGTTCCCAGCCCTGCAATGGGGAGATGGCATGAAGAAAAATCTGATGGAGTATACATCCTGCCCAGGGTAAGAGAAGAAACTAGATTCCGTACCTCACAGCCACAGAATTCCTGTAGGAAGTAGGCGAAACACTGGACCACGTTCATGTGATTCTGGCCGTCTTTACTAGAATAGCAGAGGAAGACCTTGGGCCGAGGCCGGAGCCTGTCTCTGGGGAGAACTGCAGCGTATGTGGAGGACTCAGGGCTTTCTTCATCTAAATGTGAATATATATTTTCTAAATTGGGAAAGAAGATAAGGTTGACACCTATAAACAAAGCTTTGTCTTTATCCATATGATCTGGGGCTCAGAGTCTTCAGGAATGAGCAGCTGAGCTGAGACATAGTGACTCACAGCTAAAAATCCCAGCCCTTGGGAGGAGGACACTTGGAAAGGTCAGATGTTCGTGGTTATCCTCAACGACTTGGCAAGGTGGAGACCAGCCTGAGCTGCATGAGATCCAAGTCTCAAAAGTAAATTTACCAAAAGGAGCAGCGGACATCTCCACCTGGAGAGTCTCGGGTCTTTAACGACATCAGCCTCAAGCTGCCCGGTTTCTGTGGTGGTCTATCAGAAAGGGAAAAATTTGTATTAACCTGAAACTGCCCTTGGAGATGCCAAGAAACACAGCAGCAGCCCCCCTCTGGTCAGCGAAGGACCCAGTGATCGCTCTGGCAACCAGATGAACTAAACTTTAGCTGAGGGAGGAGAATACTTTTTTTTTTTTTTTCTTTTTTTCGGGGCTGGGGATCAAACCCAGGACCTTGCGCTTCCTAGGCAAGCGCTCTACCACTGAGCCAAATCCCCAACCCCGAGAATACTTTTTAAAAGTATAATTTACACAGGTAAAGTAAACCAAAACAACAAAAATTACTTTTTTTTTTTTCTTGGCAAAGGATCTCACTATATTACTCAGACTATCCTCCAATTCCTGGATTGGAGAGATCCTCCTGCCTCAGTCTCCCAAGCCACTGGGATACCAAGCTTGTGCCTCATGCTCAGCTGAGAGTACATAAATCTTAAGTGACCATCTTTATGACTTTTATGTGTGGCGTCACCTGGGTAACCCCATCCAGATCAAGGTGTGGTTCATCTACAGTTTTCTAGGTGAAGGACCTAACTTCTCAATGATGGACACCCTCCATCTGACTGTTCTCACACTTCAGACTCCCTGAGTAGGAAGTGTGAGGGGTCCCAGGCCCCTTCTGAGGGAAGCAGGGCTCCCCAGGCCCAGTCTTTGTCGGTACCCACCCCTTGGCCTGGCACAACTAGAGGGTGGAGAAAGCAGGCACAGCAGAGAGATACCTTGTTGCTTCTTTCTGCACATCACAGTGAAGAGTGTTGCGAATGCGGATATGACAACCAGAGGCACGGTGATGGCCACAGCTCTGATGGGTCCAGCCCAGGGAGACTGCACTGGGAGGTTTCAAAGAGAAAGCTTTTAAACTCAAGCAGCAGAACAGGTTCAGAAGAGGGAAAAGGCTTTTCCACCCTTTTGTTTTTTAGAACATAAGCTGACTAACAGGTTCCAGGGTTCCAACCACCTTACTCTAGGTCCGCTGTTGTGATTATAAAAGGAGTCAATATTTCCTTTGTATAAAGTGTTGTAGAAAATAATTCAATAGCTCTGGATATGCCAAGAACTCTTTGACAGAAAGCCTCCTACCCCTACTTGTCTTCTAAAGGACAACTGCCTAGTCTTGGTGGCAGACGCCATTCTGGTTTTGACCTTCCAGGCATCAACAACACAGAAGGAATGATGAACAATCATTTAAAAGGAAAGGTGGGGTGACTGGTGTTTTGTAAGCCGTGAATTGCAGAGCACAGAAAATGCTAGAAGCCTGCTCTCAAGAGTGTGATGTCAAATCCAAGCCCAAGAGCTTTACCTGGCTTCACCACATACTGAGCAGCCTTCCTGGTGGTGTTGCTGTCGTCCACCAGCTACAAAACAGAAAGCTGTGTGTTACTGTGTCGTAAATGGTAGCACTTCTATACATTGTATCTAGGAGGGAAGTAGAACACTGGTGATGTCATTCATCTTTCCATCCCCCAGGCAATGAGTGTGGGAGCCAATAAGGACAGATAATGGTGATAGTTTAACGTTCAACTTAAAAAAAAAAAAAAAGGGATGGTTGGGACTAGAGAGATGGCTCAGCGGTTAAGAGCTGAGTCTTCCAGAGGTCCTGAGTTCAATACCCAGCAACAACATGGTGGCTCCCAACTATGTGTAATGGGATCCAGTGCCCTCTTATGGTGTGTCTGAAGACAGCTACGTGTACTCATATACATAAAATAAATAAACAAAATTTACAAAAAAAGATGGGGCTGAGGAGATGGCTTCGTGGATTAAAGTACTGTTGTGTAGGCTTGAAGAACTGAGTTCAAATCCCCAGGGTCCGCATAAAAGCGACGACCATAGTGTGGGTGTCTATAATCACAGTAGGCAGAGGCAGGAGACAATTGTCTTTCAAACTTATCCTCGGATCTATAGGGGTTTGAGACTAGCCTGAGCTACTACCCTGGACTCAGTCTTAAAACCAATAAATAAAAGGCTCAGAATTCCATGCAACCTGCTCTCTGTTGAAGTGACGAAGGGGCAGTCTGCTGTTGTACGTACCTCAATGACATAATCCCCTGGAGAAACATTTTGAAGGAGGCAGCTGGTAGTCTCTGTATTCTGGTCCTGCAAAAAAGCAAACAGCAAACTCAAACGCTCATGTGGTAGAGAAGAGGTAACGGGCCTCTTCGTCCTGGAGCTGAAGGAGACCTGCCGCTGGTTTGAGCCCAGTTCCAGAAAGACAGAAGTGTTGTACCTAGCTGGGAGTGCCTCATCCTTGTGATTTGAAAATAACGAAATTAACCAGAATACCCTTTGCTTAATAAAAAGGTGAGAAGAGAAGCTACAGAGATGGCTCAGCAACTGAGAGCACTTATGCTCTTACAGAGGACCTTCAGCCAGGATCCTAGAAGCTTCAGGGCAGCTCACAAGCACCTGCTATGCTAATTTCAGGGGATCTGACACCCTCTTCTGGACTCTAGCAGACACTCCATACATGTGGTTCAGACACACACAGAGGCAAAACATTCATGCACATAAAATAAAAATACACCTGTATGTGCAGTCCTGAAATAAATAAATAAAACTAGCTTAAAAACTTTTTCAGGGTCTGGAGAGATGGCTCAGTGGTTAAGAGCACTGATTGCTCTTCCAGAGGTCCTGAGTTCAATTCCCAGCAACTGCATGGTGGCTCACAACCATCTGTAATGGGAAACAATGCCCTCTTCTGGTGTGTCTGAAGACAGCTTCAATGTCTAAATGAATAAATCTTTAAAAAAGAGAATGTCAATATTTAAAAAACAACCTTTTCAGAGAAAAACCAATTTTCTGTCTGTCTAAGAAAGAACAGGGCCTGTCACGGTAGCACACGCCTTTAAGACCATCACTCGGGAAGCAGAGGTAAGACTGAGTTCAAGGACAGCCTGAGTACATCAAGGTGTGACAGGTCTGCATTCATGTCATCATCGAACTTGAGCTCTGTGGTAAAAGGGAGGGGCTGCAGGAGAGCCAGGCTGGACCTGGCACACAGGGAGAGGGCTTCCAGCACCATGTGGCAGTCCCTAAACTTCCCATTGCTCTGGTGACACTGAGTTCATGATGTTCATTATCAGGTTTCTATTTAACCCTGGCCTTTTGTTTATTAATACACACACACACACACACACACACACACACACACACACACACACACACACACACACACACAAATCCAGGAAGGGCCAGTGATTTCCTAGTGTCTTGGCTCGAGGCCTGTTTTTACTAGTTCCTAGCTATGTGACCTCCAAGAAGCCAGGTGACCTCCCTGAGGCCTAGGTTCTCCACCTATAAAGGAGGAATGGGAGCAAACTATTTGATGCGCAGTCAAGATCTAAAGATCAGAAAGTTGGGGTTGGGGATTTAGCTCAGTGGTAGAGCGCTTGCCTAGGAAGCGCAAGGCCCTGGGTTTGGTCCCCAGCTCCGAAAAAAAGAACCAAAAAAAAAAAAAAAAAGCAGAAAGTTTAGGGGTTTATCTGCCACACACCTCCTGTATGCTTAAAACAGAAGTCAAACTACTAATATCTGTGCTCTCGATCCTCTAGCGTACCACCCCAAAACAGCTAAGGTGAAGATAACGGGACAAGGGACAGTGGTGAGTCAGTCAGAGACAGACCCAGGGGTCATTCTTAAACCACCACTGACTGCTGTAGCCTTACACTCACTCCCGCCACCCAGTATCACTTTGAAACACGTGTGTCCTTTAACACACAGTCGCTCACCTGCCTGCAAGTCCTCCGTCTGAAGGGGCCTTCGTGCTTGAGTTTATAGTGAACATGAAAGCCACGGAAGCCAAAGTTCTGCGGTGCATGGTGGAAGGACACTTGCATGTCGGAACCGTACTGGGTGATATTCAGGTTCCGAGGCTTCCAGACTGTGAGGAGGAAGGGCCCAGAGTAAGCACCCAAAGGCTGCCCCAACAGCCTTCTGGGGTAACACTTTGACACATGACAGACAGACAGCTATACTTACAGGGCTTACAGGCCAAGTTGTCAGGTTGTAACAAGAGGTCACAGGCTATTACATTAAAAAAAATAAAAAGATTTTTAGTTTTAGGACAGTTTTTTTTTTTCCTTCTATAACAATTGAACAAAATAAATATGTACTGGGTCTGCTGTGCTGAAGAAGACACAAATTATATCAATTCAACAATAATTTTCATTATAATTATGCCATAACAACCATTTAAAAGATACAACATAGAAATATTAATGTGGTGCACTTCACACTACCGAAGTGGAAGCTGTGTAAAGTCACCGAGGCTTTTAAAGTTCGCCCACTATTGCATAGTTTCAAGGAACTATCCGTGTTTCCTTCACTCTTTATGCGCGGTGGTGGGGATGTCTACAGCCATAGAGCGCTCGGGTGGGTCTGGTAACCACTGAAACATTGTTTCTAGCTTCACAGGCATTCTAACTTAAACTCCTCTTGGTGGGCCCTAGGAATGGCATACAGACAGTTACTAAGTAATCTGTTATCACTGAAAATCCTATCTCATAGCCAGGGCCTTTGAAACGATATTCCATACCAGTAACACTGTAGAGAGAGGCCAAGAGGCTGAGCAAGTAGCAGTCCGTAATGCTAAGCCAGAGTCTTCCAGAAAGATCTAGATAATATCAAGAAAACCGAGGTGGTAGCAAAGCCACAGCGCACTGACACGGTACATAAATATCCATATTCTTGTACACATCCCATCGTGTGTCTCATTCGAAAACAGGAATTCCAAAGGGAAATTTTAATCCCAAGTTAGGTTATTTTTTTAAGGCAGGATTCTTCTCATAAACACATTCTTTGGATCTTCTATCTGACCATTATTCAGAAAGCAACAACAGATGGACAAACACATGTTGTCTTGACCTAATGAGTCTCATTTTTAATTATGAAACTAAGACAAAATAACTTGGCAGCATAGAAAACAATCTCATTAAGAATGACTAAAGGAAGCATGGACGCAGGCTAGGGCTGAGACCGAATATTTCACCGAATATGAGGAATAGAGACCAGTCACAAGGAAAGCGGATCCCTGGAAGCGTCTGGCCATCCAAGACCAAGAACCCCAGAAGAAATATGATCAGGAGGAAACCACTGAAGGAAGGTCTCATGGTGACTGGCCACCATATTTAAAAGCAGCATGGTTGGTAGTTGGTAGTATGGGCTTCAGAGACTTTAGAGCTCAAACCCCAGTTCCCCACAAAGTCCTGTGCCCTCTCTGTGCACAGGGAACCAGAGGGGGGGTCGGGCGCTTCTTCAAAGGGTTACTACAGAGATGGACTGCACTAATATTTAGAAAATATTTAGAATAGGGCCTGAATAAACTTTATTAACTTTTGTAAAATCTTCCAGAAATAAGTGGTAAAGCTTTTTTTAATCTACATTTATCTTATATGTGGGGGCATATGCATGCCACAGCCCATATGCCACACTCAAAACATCAGAGAACATCTTTGGGTTCTCCCCTTTTCCCACATGGATCCTGTAAACTGAACTCAAGTGGTCAGGCTTGCTGGCCTGTGCAGCTGAACCACCTTGCGGGCCATGGCTTTCATCATCCCAACCACACTCATAACCTTACGACATTTTACCTTCATAGTGTACCTCAAAAATCAACTTAGACTTTTTATTCCTTGGCTGGTTTTTGGATTGTTTGAGTCATTTCTTATAGGATGCTAGTGATCAGAGGGCCCTGTGCAAGCCAGGTAAGTGCTCTACAACCAACCTACAAAAATCACACTAGCCAACAAACATCACAGTGTTTATACATGGATGTGTTCAGTGATCATAGCATCCTCAAAAGAATAAAGGCTAGACTGGTAGGTAAGTCAGCCAAGTAAAGGCATCTGCCCTCAAGCCTGATGGCCTGAGTTTGATCCTTTGGAACCACGGGATAAAAGGAAAAAGCCAACTTTCCCAATTAAACACACACACACACACACACACACACACACACACACACACACACACACACACACACACACGTATCCATGCTTGATCCAAAGCAAAGCAGGAAGAAGGCTTGGCCTTTTTCTTGGCATGTTTTCTTTAGGTTAGGATAGAATCTTGCTATGCAAATAAAACTGGCCTCAAATTTACAGCAATTTCCCTGCTTTCCTCTCCTGAGTACTGCGATTGCAGGCATGTGCTTCCGTGGCTTTAGCCTCCACCCAATGCTAAAGACGAACCTTGCAGATGCTGGACAAGTGTCCCATCGCTGAGCTAGAGCCTTGGGCTGCTGGCCTTTACTTTTTACTTACTTACTTTATATTATTTTATATGTATGAGTATTTTGCCTGCATGTGTGACTGTACACCACTTGTCTGCCTGGTGTCCACAGAGGTCAGAAGAAGACATTGGACTCCTTGGCATTCGAGATATCAAACCCAAACACTCTGAGAGAATAGCCCACACTCCTAAGTCCTGAGCCAACTCTCCAGCCCTTAGCCTTTATCCTGAGAAATACACTTTTGAACCTTATGAGGCTGAGGCAGGAGACTTAACATGGATTTTAGTCTAACCTGGGCTACCTGTAGTATTCCAGGGTAGCCTGGACTGTAGAGAGACCTTGTCCATTTTGGTTTGTTGTTGTGGTTTGATGTGACTTTTTTCTCACCTACTTACTCTGTATCGGTTCCTGGTGTGTTTGCAGTCACTCAGAGCAGAAATGACTCTATCAGGAGGCAGGCAGGGAAGACCATACTCACCTCGTGTCCTGAAGAAGAAGGGATGGTAATCGCTTTCATTTTTAATGGAAGGGAAAGGGACAATCTTTACAAAGTAATCCGTTTCAAATTTCATATTCAGGAAAGGCTGAGATTCCATTCCCTAAAAGGGAACAAAGACACATAGTGTGGAGAATTGTCCACCCCCACCTACAAAGGACCTGCACTCCACAGTGACTGTCACTCAGACGCAATTCCAAGGCCAAGCGGATCCCAGGAAAGCAGAAAGTCGGGTGCACTTGAAGGACTTAGCTTGGGTTTCGAGTCCCAGATGCTACAGGACAGTGCTGTCTGTTCTTGGACCAAAAAGCCACAGCACATTAGCACTGAGCCTGGGAACTAGAGATAAGGGGGGAGCCCACAGAGCTCTCCAGAGCATAGACCCTGGGATAGCTGCTGCTTCGTGTAACCAGAGAGGTGTGTTTACCAGAGCCCCGCTAAAGAGC
The DNA here is from genome assembly GCF_021556685.1 of Rattus norvegicus. NCBI lineage: Eukaryota > Metazoa > Chordata > Mammalia > Rodentia > Muridae > Rattus > Rattus norvegicus. The sequence goes on along the minus strand of NC_141549.1, from coordinate 2,359,829 downwards.
TTTCCTGGGAGTGTGACCGGCTCAGCCTCCGCACCTCCCATTCTCTCTCTCTCTCTCTCTCTCTCTCTCTCTCTCTCTCTCTCCCACCTTGGCTGGGCTGTGGACCCCAGAGGCCCCCTTCTCCAATTTCAGACTTTCAATAGAGCATTCAGACCCCGAGACAATGGTGTCTTCAGGGGATGTGACTCACAGTTCTTTTAAAGCTGCTGTTGAGTTGTTTTGGGTCCTTCAGAACCAGTTGTTGGCACAGTCTTCCTTCCGACCTCAGCTCCTCCAGGATTACTCGGAATCCTTTCAGGAATTCAATGCCTAAGCAAAGCAGAGGCTTTAATGAGATTCGGACCTAATTACTTCTGAACACACTTTCCCTCCTCAGAGGTCCCATCTCCTCCAGCTACACGACACAGCTAAAGGACGTCTACAGGACAGAAGAACACACACCCTGCATCCACTCCTCTGGGACACGTGATCACTATCACTGTTCCTAGAACACTCTCTATCCCTCTCGGCCCGTTGACAAATATCTAGTGCTTCTGTGACACTTGGGCTCAAATACTTAGGCTCAAGTCTCAACTGCTCACAAAGTCTGTAGTGGAATGTCTCATTTCGGGTGCACAAAACTGATAATTCCCAGTGAATGGCCCAAACGTTGTTTTTGTTTTTAATTTTTTTTAAAGATTTACTTATTATATATAAGTACACTGTTGCTATCTTAGACACACCAAAAGAGGGCATCAGATCTCATTACAGATGGTTGTGAGCCACCATGTGGTTGCTGGGATTTGAACTCAGGACCTCTGGAAGAGCAGTCAGTGCTCTTAACCGCTGAGCCATCTCTCCAGCCCCCAAACGTTGTTTTTAATCTAAAGTTTTACTATATACTTTGTTAATATGTTTTACTGAGCAGCTTACAAAATTCCCAACACACTGTATGTCTGCACCCAAGAGGGCTCCTAGGTTTCAGATGAAATATTTTAGGGGAATGCCAGTCTTGCTATAATCACCCCCAAAAGGCAAGATAGTCAGAGGCTGCCCAGTGTGCGCTCTGGGCACACTGCCCTCAGAGGCTACAAAATGACCACAGTGTTGATGAAAGGTGCCCGACCGGCCTCGGCACCTGAGTTTCCTCCCACTGCATATCTGACTAGATGCTGTCAGGAGGATTAAGCTCTGATGGCCACAAGAGCCAGCACTTGGGCTTTGTATCCAAGTGCAGCTGGAGATCCCCATTGCTGGCCTCAATTGTCGTGGTATCGATTTCACATTCTTTCTGAAAGCCAGACAAGGAGACATTTTCAACCCTTCCCCTCCCAGGGCAAATGTAATTACACAGGATGCAATTAACCAGGTGGGAAAATCATTGGTGGCAAAGGTCATGGAAATCTTTTCTCTTTTGAGTAGGTCCTCCAATTCTGTAATTATTTGATGAAGAGCACATATTTAGTAGTGGCTAGGGTGGAAAAGGCACAATTAAGAGCCTCGTACTGTAGAAGCTGGGAGGCCTACAGCGCCTGGGGGTTTTCAGTCACGGAGCTTCCAGTGTGCTGACAGTCAGGGGATCCAACCAGAGATTCAGACAGGATGACACAATACAACATCTCTACTGGACCAACCAACTATTTAGGTCAAACAGGAACTTGCCTTTCAAGACTAAGAAAGAAAAGACTTCTGAACGACTACTTAAATACGATTTGATTGGAACAATGTTTCCATAAAGATTGTTTAACAAAAGGTAGATGACTCAGGACTAAAGGCAAACCCCTCACAATATCTTAAAACGGATCAGCTCAGGGATGCATAGTTTTAAAAAAAAAAAAATTAAAAAACAAAACAAAACTACTCTACCAAAGGTTCAGGGTTCATTTTGTTTGGTTGGTTTTTTTTTGGGGGGGGGGGCTTTGTTTTTTTAATTTTTTAATTTATGCACACCAAAAGAAGGGAATCATACCCCACTACAGATGGTTGTGGGCCATGTGGGTGCTGCAAATTGGACTCAGGACGTTTGGAAGAATAGCCAGTGCTCTTCACCGCGGAACCATCTCTCAAGACAGGATGTCTCTGTAGCTCTGGCTGTCCCAGAACTCACTTTGTAGACCAGGCTAGCTTGGAACTCAGATACGCCTGCCTCTGCTTCCTGAGTGCTGGGATCAAAGGCATGCACCACTCCAGCAGGGCTGAGCCATGTTTTTTCAATGGGAAAACTGAAATCATATTACTAAATATAGGGCTGCAGGTAGACTGAGACAGCAAACTTAATTCCCACGATACACCTATACCCAGGTAGCAGAGAACTCTCATTAATCCCTCCTAACAAGGGAGGCAGGCACTATCATCCATTTACATATGAGGAAAGGGCTGGGGAACTGATACCACCACTTCACCTCACCCAGCCCACCCCTTCATGGTAAACAAAGTCTGGAAACATAGAGCTTTCCAGCCACTGTCCTTAGCCTTCGTGCTTCCCTGACTTCCGAGGGGTTACCTTGGTAGACAGATCACATCCTCATCCACCCAACCCCACCTACCATAAATCACCACTCTCTTCCTATCCTCTAAAGAGGGAGGCGGCCATTTGTCAGAGCAAGGCTTAGCTCTTTCAATGACCGCTTCTTTTATCTAGAGAATAATCTCAATCTTTATGTGTTGAGATAAAAGTTTCTTTGGAAACACATAGGGTTTAGACCCAGCACCATTTTTGTGGATGGGAAAGTCTGCCCAACACTTCCTCCACCTTCCCTCTCCCTTACACTTCTCCACTATAACTCTGGGATGTTGCTGTTCAGATTAAGAAATCTAGGCTTTCTTTTACTTCTCCCTGGCCATATGCTGAAAAGGTACCCCAGGCCAGCACAAAGTCAGAAGGACGGTGCAGGCTTGGGACCCAGGTTCAGGTAACAGCAGCAGTTGTTCTTGGGCAGCTTTCTCTGGCCACCAACCACAAGGCAACATCCATCTCCACTTGGCACCCAGGCAAGTAAGGGCTCTACTGTTTAAATGCCTCCCGTGAAAGTCTGGCCCCAACTAAGCATGGCTGTGCATATCATATCCTACAACCAAGGCAGTGCACATCAGATCCCACAACCAAGGCAGTGCACACATAGGATCCCACAACCAAGGCAGTGCACACATAGGATCCCAACCAAGCATGGCAGTGCACACGTACCCAGCCTTTGGGCAGTAAGTTGGTACATACATAGGATTCCAGCCTTTGGGTGGCATAGACAAGAAGGACAGTTTGTTGAAGCCAGCATTGTCTACATAACAAGGCCATACTTAAAAAGACAAGAGGGAGCTGCTGAGCGTGCTGGGGCACACCTCTACTCCCAGCACTTTTAAGGTGGAGACAGGTGGAGTCAGGAGAATCAGGTTTTGGAGGCCAGCCTGAGCTACATAGTAGGTTCAAGGCCAGTCAGGGATACATGAGATCTCATTTCAAAAAACAAGTAAACAAAAAGAAATTACCAATCAAGTTCACTTGTATGGAGTTAAAGAATCTTAGGTCATCCTGGCTTGGCTACCCCATTCTCTCTTAGGTATCCATTCATTCAAGACAGACTCAGCCTGGTGTGGCAGCACACGTGTATAATTCCAGCACTTGGGAAACAGAGGCACACAGATATGAGTTCAAGGCCAGCCTGGTGTACAGATGAGTATCAGGAGAACCAGAGTCACACAGAGAAACCCTGTCTCAAACACCCCAACCCCTGCTACCCTCCAAAAAACAAGATTTGGTTACACAACTTGGCTAGAGAAGGTGGGCTTGCTTGCTTTCTATTTATTTCATTCTGAATTTTGTTGGCCTACAAGGCCTGAAAATAAATTCAACTTGGTCTCCAACTTTAAAGTCCATGATTTCATGCTTTCTCGTGAAAACAAAACTTTTCCTTAAAAAAAAAAAAAAAATCAAATATGCCATAGATGGGTCCACATGTCACTGTGACCTCAGAGACCACTAATGCTGGAGGCCAAAGCCAATGTGCCCCTGAACAGACACAGGCGCCCCCAGCACTTTCAGCCCCCTACTTTTGACTATGTAGTAAGAACCCATCTGCCTAAAACTATAAAAGCATTACCACTAACGTAACCTTTCCAAATTCACAATTCTCTCAAACAAGGAAACGAACATAGGCCATGGCAACACTGCTTAAGCTGTGCATGTGGTGTGTGTGTGTGTGTGTGTGTGTGTGTGTGTGTGTGTGTGTGTGTGGTGTGTGTGTGATGTATGTGGTGTGTGTGTGTGTGGTATGGGGGTGTGGGGGTGTGTTTGTGGTGTGTGTGTGTGTGGTGTATGTGTATGGTGTGTGCATGTGTGCGTGTGCGTGTGCGTGTGTGTGTGTATGTGTGTGTGTGTGTGGTGTGTGTCCCTGGTTCAAGGATACAAGCGCAAAGCAGACCAGTGTCCACGGCACTCTCAGTGTCACTGTCAACTCCTGCTTACCTGGAGGCCACCAGACAGCCACATACTGGCACCATCCACTCTCTACAAATTGCGAGTGCTACCACTTACCAAGGGCCCCTGGGGACCAAAGAATGGTGACTGCCACTTGGTCATTGCAAGCATACTGGCTAATGGTGATGTTCTGAGCATCGGCAATCATGTGCTTCCCGACGGGACTCAAGTAGGTGGTACAGTCTAGAGTTGGAAAAAGTGAAAAGTGAAATCTTTAACCTTTATTTTCAATTTCCTCTTACTAGACTATGCTGAGTACATCTAGAGGTACCAAATCCATTCCTATTATAAACCTCGCCAAAAGCTCACATAAGACACAGAAGCTGACTATGGCTGGAGAAACATAATATGTTACAGAGGGCTTTAACTGCGGCAACACCACCCCCTCTGCTAAATTAAATTCCTGGATGTTGCAAAGACGGCTGGCTACAGAGTAGACATTTGTGAGGGTGTTAGCTTTGTTGGCCTTTTGTTTCTCTTTTTACTCCTAGGCTGTTTTGCGGAAACCAGTAAGCACTTACATAGTTCTATCAGTTTCCAGCACGTAAGGAGTAACGGGGAAGACAGCCCTGCTAACTGCTTTGGAGTGTGTTTGTTTTTAGAAGAGACAGAGGGGGAAAGGTCACTAGGGAAAAGGAACTAACGTTAGGGTGTGAATCCACAGGGGAGTAATTTCACAGGCAAACTGTTAAATGACTCACAGCCTACAACACAAGGCACCATGTTTGAACCCTGAGTGATGAGGACACCAGCTAACATTCTCAAAGTGGGTTTCCTTGGAGATTCAGGCAATCCCCATCGAGTCTCCAAAGCCACAACTTAATGGCTCAAAAAGAAAAACAAAAGAAAAGAAAAACCACTTTCTTTGATATTTTTGTTGGAGGGTACAATGGAGCCTCCACCTTACATGTAAGCAGCCTCCATGACACCTGGGATTGCTGAATGCACATTTAGAGGCTACCAGAAGCTCTGAGCCAGACTCATGCTGGACCTTCAGAGAATTAGCACACTAAGGCAGATCCCCCTTGCTGAGAGAGCTGTCCGTGGCTCCAACAGCAGGTATCAATCCATACTGTTCACACTGCTTGGCTCCAATTCTCTCTCACGATTCTGTGAATCTGTTGTATTTTCCCTTGTGAGCTGCACTGCTCATTTTCCATTTTTAAAATGAAAAACACTGAAAGGAAGCAACTGAGAACGATTTACAAGCAATGCGAAGCTCACCCATATTCTCACTCACTTTAAAGACTTGGAGCAGGGGAAGGGACCTCCCAAGCCTGTCAGCATAATAGTCATTTTTTTCTACTAAAATATATCCATATACTACCTGCAAAACCAACTTCTAAAACTCCAGCCTCTTCCCTGCCTGACTTGCTTTCTTGCCTGACCACATCAGGCAAGGTTCTCCTTGTTAAACTTCAAGTGCTTCATTCAAAATCAGTTGCATTTTTATTTCAGTATTGCTTAAAAGGATGTCAGTAATACTACTTAAGTCTCTGCCAAGCAGTGGTGGCGCACGCCTTTAGTCTCAGCACTCAGGAGGCAGAGGCAGGCAGATCCCTGTGAGTTCGAGGCTAGGCTGGTCTACAGAGTGAGTTCCAGGACAGCCAGGGCTGCATAGGGCAACCCTACCTCAGAACACAAACATAAGCACACCAACTAAATTCTACCTGTGCTAACTAAAACATCAGTCTTGGAGGAGGGAGGTATCTTAGTGGTTAAACTGCTAGCATGCCTAGCATTTGGACTGGAATTCAGATCCACAGAACCTATATTACAGCTTTGTGGGCACAGCTTCTGTTGTCCTGCAGCTCCAGCCTTGGGAGGATGACCAGATCAAGTAGGCTATTGAGACTGACTATAGCAGTAAGAGGTGGATGTGATTAAGAAATCTTGTATAACACCAAAAATGAACCTCTTACACACCACCTGCCTAAGGACCAGCTAACTTCCCTGAGTGCTGCGAGTTATGGTTGGTCTGTGGGAAAGTACAGTGGCCTCTAGGTTTGTCTTGATCAACCCCTGTAACAAGGGGCCATTTTCAGCTAGGAAATGTCATGGAATCGTCCTAACAAAAGTCCATCTCTTGGTCAATACTAATCTCAGATCATTCTGATATCAAATTCCAGACTCCATGTGCACACCCAACCACATGCACACACATGTACACTCACTTCCACACATGTGTGCCTATACATATACAAATGTGTGTGTAGGTATATACACATGAGAATGCAAAAAGGAAAGAAACACTCTTAAAATGTGTGCTGAGGGGGCTGGGGATTTAGCTCAGTGGTAGAGCGCTTGCCTAGGAAGCGCAAGGCCCTGGGTTCGGTCCCCAGCTCCGAAAAAAAGAACCAAAAAAAAAAAAAAAAAAATGTGTGCTGAGTACAGAGGGACCTAGAGAAGGGGGGGAGCGTGCATCACCAGTCCAACCCCCATACTATATATATATTAGAAAACTATGGCTGAAAGACATCCCAGGTAGGTGGCTACCCGTCACTGACTTGTCCAGGGGCAGAATGATGACAAGCAGCCTCGGGAGAGCTTGAGGGGGTCGGGGGAGGGGGGAGATACCCTAGACTCTAGCTGTTCTTACTGTTTGCTTAAGCTGGGTTCAAAGTGTTCAGCTTGTAAAAATCTCAAGTGTGACCAGCTTAGTTTTCCCAGTACAGAAAAAGACAAGATTTGACCATGCCTGTAAAGTTCCAGTCTCTTCATTTACTGAGGTCTGTAATACAGGAGCCTGCTTCCTAAGGTCTGAAAAGGCAATGAACAAGAGCAGGCTACCAGGTCTTTATCTTTTCCGGTTCCTAACGTCAAAACTGACAACAGGTTTCTATGAATTCAAGAATGCAAGCAGAAAGCCTAAGAATTAAGAAAATGCATTAAAACTGACTTGGGCATACCCCCCACCACCTTCCTACCCCCGTTTCAGAGCAGGGTCAAAAGAGGCTGGGAGACATGTGAAACCCAGCTCTGACTACACCCCATAACATTTTCTTTTTTTTTTTTTTTAAGATTTATTTATTATGTATACAGCATTCCACCTGCATGTACACATGCAGGCCAGAAGAGGGCACCAGATATCATTATAGATGGTTGTGAGCCACCATGTGGTTGCTGGGAATTGAACTCATGACCTCTGGAAGAGCAAGACAGTGCTCTTAACCTTTGAGCCATCTCTCCAGCCCATACCATTTTCTTTATTCACATCAAATGATGAAGGATAGAAAATAAGATCTTTATATTTCGGTAGTTATGGTGGAAACTTGGTAACCGGTTTTTAAACTTTTTTTTCTTTCTATAACCCAGCCCTAACAAATTCTTTATTAGATCAGAGGACAATAAAGCCATGGCATAATCCTCCCCCACCCCTTCTCTAGGTCCCTCTGTACTCAGCACACATTTTAAGAGTGTTTCTTTCCTTTTGCATTTTCATGTGTATATACCTATACACACATAATCTTGCATATTATGCTTAATGGATAAATGTCTTATGACATGAGATGATCATGTGTGTGCATATGTATATATGTGTGTGTATGTGTATGTGTGTATATGTGTGTATATGTATGTATGTATGTATACACACTAACACCAGAAACATCTATTTGAACAGATTCACATTCCTGCTGTAAGTTCCTAGCCATTGTCAGTACCCATAAACACTTTTTGCTGATGTTGTTTTTTCTCTTTTTTCCCCTCCCCTCAGGGTCTCACTATGTAGCTCTGGTTGTCTTGAAACTTGATCTATAGACCAGACTGGCCTTGAAATCAGATTTCACCTGCCTCTGGAGTTGCCTACTGGGATTAAAGGTATACACCATCATGCCTGGCTGGGTTCATAACTATTTTAAACAGAATTAGTGATCAGTTAACTGATCAATCAATAAATTCTTTACAGAAGAGATAGGTATCTTTTTTTTTTTTTTTTAAAGCATTATTTATTTTATGTACATGAGTACAGTACACTGTTGCTGTCTTCAGACGCACCAGAAGAGGGCATCAGATCTCATTACAGATGGTTGTGAGCCACCATGTGGTTGCTGGGAATTGAACTCAGGACCTCTGGAAGAGCAGTCAGTGCTCTTAACCACTGAGCCATCTCACCAGCCCAGGTATCTTTTTTTAATTGTAAAACACTGAATCCAGTATTTAAAACATGACCTATAACAATTATTAGCTGACCTAAACTTTTGAATTATAGTTACAAAAAAACACCTTTCTGCCTAAATATCTTGCCAAAAAAAAGTAACTGAACTTCAAATATTTCAGAAGCCAGTGTGAACCATGAATTAAATTCTAAGTAGATGATGAAGCATTAAGAAGAAAGTAATGACTGAGAGACAAGCGACACACGGACAAAAATGTAATCCGACACGTCAGGACACTGTAGCACTTGCTTATAAAACCAGAACCCAGGAGGCTGAGGCAGAAAGAGCAAGAGTTCAAGGCCAGCCTGGGTTACGTGAAATTGTCTCAAAAGCATGCATGCGCACGCACACATGCACACACACACACACACACACACACACACACACACACACACACACACAAGAACCATAAAATATTTTTAAGTTCTACAGTCATAGCTTTTTTCCCCCTCCATAAAAATCCATAGTAGATTACAAACACAAATGTTTGCTTGCAGAAGAGCTCCTGACTCACAAGATCCGCCAGGACTGAGAGCATAGATTATTAATCACTAACAACGAGCAACTCCTCGACACATGGCTCAACTTAGCAGAATCGAGTACTGCACATCCTTCGTTACCATCATGACATTTACCTAAAACATGTACACGTCACGGACATGAAGTGCCTGCTTGTCGTGAGCAAGTCTTTCTGGGTAACTTAAAATACTCAAGCTAGCATCTGTAGATGTGAATTTATTTTTTTTTTTTCTAATTTTTTTTTTTTTTTTTCGGAGCTGGGGACCGAACCCAGGGTCTTGTGCTTGCTAGGCAAGCGCTCTACCACTGAGCTAAATCCCCAACCCCAGATGTGAATTTAAAACACATATTCCTATCTTAAAACTGTCAGCCTGGAGCTGGAGAGATGGCTCAGTGGTTAAGAGCACACTGGCTACTCTTCCAGAGGTCCTGAGTTCAATTCCCAGCAACCACATGGTGGCTCACAACCATCAGTAATGGAGTCTGATGCCCTCTTGTGGTCTGAAGACAGCTACAGTGTACTCATAAAATAAATAATTCTTTAAAAAATAAAGGTTGTCAGACTCTATTCATGACCTCAACAACACAAGCTTGGTCAGAGGACAGACGATTACTCTATTGATCTTCCTTAAGAAATGAGCAAGCAATCAGAGCCAACAAAAGGGAGTCTCGATCCCTCTTGTGTTTGCATTTAAATAAGTGCTTATATGCTGAAAATGCTCAGAGCTCTAACTTCCTTCTGAGGAAGGACAATGGCTGTTCAGAACTGACTGTAAATGTTTAATCAGAGGGAAAGTCACCTTAGAAAACAATCCAGTCCGGAAAGTTCAGCAAAAAATGTTGCTGCTGTATTCACACACAGTAGACAGTGTTTACAGAGCATCCAGGCAGGCCTGCCACATGGGGAGACAATATAAGTACTACCCCATTTCAGCCTCCAAGTGATGCTAAAGAAAAATTAAGTCACTTGTTACACCTCACACGGACAGACAGGAAACTGAACTTGGTACTGAGGCCTACGTCAGAGATGGCCAACTAGAGACCCCGGCCACCCTGAAACACAGATCTGCTTGGTACAGTCTGTGTTTGTGAGAGGAAAAGAAAATCTTAAATAAAGGCCAGTATTAAAAAGTATTTTACGGGGGCTGGAGAGATGGCTCAGCGGTTAAGAGCACTGACTGCTCTTCCAGAGGTCCTGAGTTCAATTCCCAGCAACCGCATGGTGGCTCACAACCATCTGTAAAGAGATCCGAAGCCCTCTTCTGGTGTATCTGAAGACAATACATATAATAAATGAATAAATCTTTTTTTTTTTTTGGTTCTATTTTTCGGAGCTGGGGACCGAACCCAGGGCCTTTCGCTTCCTAGGCAAGCGCTCTACCACTGAGCTAAATCCCCAACCCCGAATAAATCTTTAAAAAAAAAAAAGTACTTTACGGAGTGGGATAGTTATTCCTAGAACTTCTGGGTATTCTTAGAAACCACATCTGGCCACTCCCGATGGGAATGCCACAAGACCACAATGAGCTGGAGTTAGGAACCAGTGCCCACTTCAGATCAGACAGACTGACCGGTTTGCCATAGTCTCCATCCTTGCCTTCAAGCCTACCCTTGTCCCCTAGTGTGACCTACTGACTCCTGTATTTACTCTTACAGACAGGGCTATATGGTGAGTTGAAGACACTTTGACCTGTTCGAGCTTTGTTTGGTGGCTTAATGGAGACTACGATGCTTTCACTGTTGACAATCCCGAATAGGTTCAGAAAAGTCCTCAGCCTGAAGGTCTGCAGTGTCCTCGACAAAGCACAAGTGTGTGAGCTCTGGATTCTGGGAAGGACCCCTTTCTCTGTGGTCAAGCTAGGTACTTACTGTCATATCTGAAGGTGATATTGTACAGCCCGCTGTTTCTGCTGGCCGGCCCCACTCCCTGTGGGAAAACAAGAGAACATGATAGAGTGAAGCCAACTAACTTTCCCAGCATAGATTCCCCACAGAATCTAAACACACAAAGCATTATAGAGGCCCAGGGTCAGGTCAGTACTATAGGTCAGCTTCTACTCCTCACACTGCTCCTGACCCCACCACCCACTCCAAACACCCTCCATCCCAGGGAATGGACCCACGAGGGATCTTGGGCACTCTTTGTCCTAAGACAACAGGAACAGACTAGTCTGTGTAGGGGTTAAATAATTCACTAGCAGTACAATTAGGATAGAGACCAGGATTGCCAGATGGAGTCCTTCCAGTTGGATCCTCTGATTGGCTATTAAACTCGCCCACCAGACAGCCTCATCAGAAAGCTCTAGCAAGGCAAGACAGATAGACAATTCCCCAAGTCTACGGAAACCAGTTCTCATTCCAAAATGAGGAATGAATGTGGGAATAAGCCATTACTTTTAATGAGAGAATTCTTCACTGCCTCACCTCCATACCTGGAAATATGCAGGGTGGGTCATAAAAGAAAAAAGACTTGCAAGTGATGTGGCCATTAGCTTGTCTGTAGCTTTCATACTAGGGTAAAAACTCCACCAGACTTCCCACTCTAATTAGAGCAGCCACAGAGGGGGCACCAGATCCTCACAATGACCCCACCTCTTCCTAACCCCAAAGCTGAGCCTCAAGAGAAAGAACTGCTCTGGGTCAGCCAAGCCAGGCCTACTGACTGTATAAATATCTCTCTAATGATCTGCAAAAGTGCCATTCGGTATTAATCGGGGAATTCTCCAAAATATGTTAATTCTAACGTGCTAAATGATGGGAAAATGTTTTAACCACACAGCTAAAGTTTCCCCTTAACAAGGAAGATGTTGGGGAACACCATATGTTGGCGGCCTGGTGTTTAATGGGCAATTGTTACACTGAGACACACTGTGGAGAACACTTCTGACGGGCGCAGGATGTCAGCCCACAACCCCGTCACTTCCACATGCTGCAGCCATGTTCACGCTGCTTATCCTGAAGCCAGGCCCGCCCACTGAAACCATATCCCTGAGTTCAGATGGACACAGGCCTTGGAGAGTCGCAGCTGTGCAGAAAGAGTCAGGCAGGCACGCAGACACGCCAAGGGAGGAGGAATAAGAGAGCAAGAGTACCAAGCCCAAGTCAGCAGCTAGATGCCCTAGCACCCCCTGGGGCACCCTTCCTGCTGCAGCTTCCTCTCCCCACCTTTTCCTCTTTGCAAAGTATGATGCTCCAGAACTCATCTCTGGATATAAAACTTTGAAATATTAGGAGCATCCATCACTCCTTAGGCATCGGTCTGCACAAACAGAAGCTGCCTGACTTCCAGGAGGCAGAGACCCAAGGAACTACCAGGAAGAGGACAATCCAATTCCCACAGCCCTCTAGGAATGTTCAAAACCGCCAAGCACACCATTCCTCTCCCCGACAGAGCCCCAGGATATAAACAAACTCACGTTCCACGCTGAGCCAGACATTATTTTAGGTACGGCGGTATGCGGCGAGCCCACATGAACCGCCTGGTGCTTGCTCATCCTTTCACAGAAGACTGACTGGGTACAGACAAGCTGCAAACCCCCTGCCCACTGAGCATTCCCCAGTGAGAGAAGAAAGTGCGTGTGGCTAACATATAGAGCCAGCAGCAGAGAAACACAGGGTTCCTCCGCAAGACAGGACCTCGATAAGGATGAGGGAAGGATCAGGACAACTCGTACAAGATGCACACAGAGGGGGTTGGGGATTTAGCTCAGTGGTAGAGCACTTACCTAGCAAGCGAAAGGCCCTGGGTTCGGTCCCCAGCTCCGAAAAAAAAAGGAAGGAAAAAAAAGAAAAAAGATGCACACAGAGCCTGACAGAGGAGAGGCTGATAATGGAGGAACAGCAGCCTCCAGAGAGGAGAACCAGTGTCGACACCAAGATCAGTGTTCACAGCTGACAACAGAGGGACACGGCTCCCCACGACTGAGGCTACCGTCTCAAGTATCTGAATGGTTTTGCTTGTTTGTTTGTTTGTTTGTTTTAAAAGGATGTGTACAGCAGCTTCCTTCTGGGAGAGGGAGTTGAAGAAGACCACAGAGCCACATAGAAATATTTTTTAATAAGGAAAACATTCCATTTAAGAGCAGGTGTCAGGGACGCTAGTGACTAAGGACAAGACCTATGGGACTTGGTTGGCTCTCCCCTTATCTCTTTGTCTGCTCCTCCTACATTTCAACTGAGCTGTGTCTGTAACAGGGGTTAGCAGGCGTTTACAAAGGCTAATGAGCTGTGTGTGTGCTGTGCTCTACACACAAGGACCTGAATTAATCCAAATAAGGTTTCTGAAATGTAGGGAGCTGTCCAAGGAGGCTTGGGGGAGCTGGCTTCAAGGACATTGAGACTTGTGTGTGGCTCCTACCCCCTTACCCACTGATGTTTCCAACATGTGCTGGGCCCTCAGGGCTGGGTATGTAGCTATAAATCAGATCCAAACCTTAGCTTCAAATGGCTCTGGGCATAAAGTTGAGGTACAAACATGTACATCACCAGTCTTCCTTCGTTCCCATGGTCTCAGTCCTTCCCTGGCTCCCTCTACACCACATTCTTGATGTGCCCTTAACTGCCTAACTCCCCAACAAATCCCTCCCCAGTCACAATCCCATAAGTCACTGCAATTCTATTCAGGCACTCCTGTGTCCCCAGAATTCCCTTTTCTTCATGTTCCGCACAAATCCCTTCCCATTACCCACGTCTTGATCCCCATAGGCTGCCTGACTTATCTAGTCTGGTCCTTAACACAGCATGGTCCTGACACCGTCTGTCTATACTCATTGTGGTCAATACAACTCTACGAGCATGGCACTCCTGTGAACACAAATGTGGCGGAGGTTTTAATTCCACAGACAGCTGGAGCTCCTAAGCCCTGGAATTAACCATGTCTAGCAATGAGGCTCAAAACAGGGCACCTTCCTGGTTACCATCTTTTGCCTGTACTTTAAAGACTTTTTACTGGTATTAAGTCTTTCAATGCTCCTGCAAGTTTCTTAGCGTGTGAGCAGTAGATCTTCCACAGGGCTGCTGCCCTTACAGTCAAACTGTTTTAGCTGCTTCACAGAAACCACCTTGGAGACCGTGCCCAGGCTAGCTCGCAAAATGCTGTTGTTTCCTTTATATTAAGATAGAAATGAAAAACTCTTAAACATGCGGCATCCAAGCCCTAGAACCTGGGGCCCATGTCCTGTACAGTGGCAGGGACTGTGGATACCAATGCTAAAATGGGGACAGTGTTCTGGGTCATCCTGGTGGGCCAATGTGAAGACTCTTAGAAGACCCTGAAGGGCTGGTATCAGAGAGGCGGCGATGAGATGGCAGTAGGAGGCTGAAGAGGGAGGCAGGCTAACTGAAGAATAGGTCAGAAGAGGAGGGAGCTACTGAGCCAAGACTGGGCAGTCTCTAGAAATTGGGCCAGGCGAGGAATGGATTCTTCCTTCCTTGTAGCCTCATGAAGCAGCCAACACTGATTTCAGTGGCTTGAGATTCAGAATTCTGACCTCCAGAAAGACAGGAACTTTGTGTTATCTTATGCCATGAAGCTCAAAGTAATTTTCAGAATAACAGCTGGATGAAAAGCTGAATGAAAAAAGAATTACAGAAGGAAGGGAGGGAGGGATGGACGGAGGGATGGAGGGGAAGGGAGAGGGGAGAAGGAGGGAGGGGGGAGAAGGAGGGAGGGGGAGGGGAGAAGGAGGGAGGGGGAGGGGAGAAGGAGGGGGAAGGGAAGATGGAGAAGAGGAGAGAGAAAAGAGCCAGGAGGGTAAAGGGAAGACAAAAGGCCAGGTAACCAAAATGACTGGATTATATAGGGAAGGCTGGTGGCTGGGAGGGCAACCAGGCCCCAGGATAGGGTGCAGAGTATGTCAGCCATGTCCTGTAACAGGTTAGGGTTAGGGATTCTGGGAGGAGCTGGGGACCAAGTCCACTTGGATATGTTAAATAGGCACCTTAGTTAGCCACTTGTCCTGGCTGTGAGACTCAACAGGTGCCTGCTCTGACCACAGTCTAGATTACCTGAATCTCAGTATAACACGAAGACAGCATGTGCCAGGGCAATCTGGTCTCCCCTTTAGTACCTACCCACAGCTAATCACGGTCACCCTGGCTTCAGTCAGACGGGAAACAATGATCCCTCAGAGCTGGGCCTCGGAATCCCTGGAGGTCGTCTGGAGTGAAGGGGTGGAGTTTAAGGTTATCAGATGTCATTGCCCTCCAGTGCTGTGTGACCTCAGGCAGGTTGCTGAACTTCCCTGAGCTACAAGCAGTAGAACAAAGCCATTTAAAAGGAAAGACTAGTGTAGGACTCAGGAGATGACAGACGCCAAGTGCTGGGCATTGCACCTGACACAGAATCATCTCTGCAAAGCTTCCTGAGACTGAACTGCAGCCAGGTGATGTATGAGAAACGCGTGCTCTTAAAATTCTCAGTCCTGGGGTTGGGGATTTAGCTCAGTGGTAGAGCACTTGCTTAGCAAGCGCAAGGCCCTGGGTTCGGTCACCAGCTCCGGGGGAAAAAAAAAAAAAAAAAGAACCTCTCAGCCCCTGCTTCCCTGCTTCTCCACTGTGGAATAGGTGTGTTTTTAAAAAGAAAAGGGGTGGGGGATGGGTTACGCACGCACGCAGCTCAGATCTTTTGTACAAATGTTCTTAAAAGTTTCATTCCAGATCTGTACTGTGTAGCCTGTTCACTGAATGTTGTGACCAGCTTTCTCAAAGTTCCTTAGCTGCTTCGAATGGGAGCATTCTTGTCTCTTTGATGGTTTGGCTATGGAAAACCAGGCTGGCATAGGGATCCACCTGTCCTCTGCTGAGATTAAAGGTCACCATGCCTTGCCGAGATTTTTTTTTTTTTTTTTTTTTTGGAGACAGGGTCCCTAGTCCAGGCAGACCTCAAACTCCATTTACTGCAAGATGACTTTAAACGAATCCTCTTACCTCTTGTTCCTGAGTGCTGGAATTCTAGGCCAGTGTCACCACACCCAGTTGACCAGCACTAGGGATCAAACACAGGAGGGCAAGACTCTACCAACTGAGCTATACTGCGAGCACATAAAATGGAGTCCTGTTTCGGCCGGTTCACCATTTGGCCTGCTTTCTTTTGGAAAGGGGGTTGTCAAGCTTAGAGCTCGACTTGTCTAAGTGTCTAAATGGCACTTAGACCATCAGAGATGGACCCACAATGCTACCCTGGGACATCATTGTCTTCAGATAGCTTTAAATCCTGTGACATTCTCTGGAAACTGGCCATCGCAGCATTGTGTTTGGGAAGGATCCTACCTCACAGCCACCACTCTGTATTCAAGCTTTTGCTTCTTTTTTCTTAATTTTATTTTTATTTATATAAGTACACAGTCACTGTCAGACTGTCACACTGTCACACACACCGGAAGAGGGCATCGGATCCCATTACAGATGGTTGTGAGCCACCATGTGGTTGCTGGAAATTGAGCTCAGGACCTCTGTGGAAGAGCAATCAGTGCTCTTAACCACTGAGCCATCTCTCCAGCCCCAAAATTTTGCTTCTTGTGGCTAGACCGTGGTATAAAATTTTGCATCTTGAATTTTATTCCTTTAGAGAGCAGCAAAGAATTATCTCCCTGTCCCCTCCATCTTGTGCACAGCATCAAGTTCTCTTTCATTACTGCTTCCGCTGGCTCACACTGCAGTGCACCAGCAAAAAAAAAAAAAAAAAAAAAAAAAAAAATCACAGCAGAGCTTCAGGCACAGGGTCTGGCTTCCTAGCTCCCTTTGGAACAAATTAAAAGCTACCGTTAGTGCAGTGGGGGTGGTTAATTAACTAAGAATGTAACACCCTGAAGCCTCGGGCATTGGCATTTATAGGTTTAGAATAACAGACAACAAACAAGTACCTTTAATTCTCTCCTCATTAAATATCAAAATGGTGTGGTCGTTAAAGGCCCAGGACTGTTTCCTAGAGAAGCGTTTACAAAGCAGCTGACCAGCTCTAGGAGTAGCCCCCCCCCCAAAAAAAAAAAAAACCACCATGGAAACCTCACCAGGTGAGGTTTTGGCTTACTCATGCACTTATTTATTTAGGCAGAAAACACATCTATCAAAGGCGGTGTGCCAAGCCCAGGAATGAGATAGGGTTTTTGTTTTGTTTTGTTTTTTCTGGAAGGGTGTACGGGGGAGGTGGGGGTGGCACATATGCACGTAGAGTGCTGACCTTGGTCTCTCCCACTCCCGACTTACACATCTTCGGGTAGATGGAGTTCCCACCATGAGTATCAGCGGAACACATTCCTTATGTACTGGTCAGTGTATCACCTTCCACCTTGCCCTGACCTGCCTGTCACCTCTGTCAATTTGGTTCTGGGTGAGTTAGAGCCCAGCAACAAACAAACAAACAACAAACAAACAAAACCAGGCAAACCTAGTGACTGCCGTAGCTAAGGCCAGGTCCTACTTTCTACTCCCTGCAGCTCTAGCTCCACCCTGAGTTTCCACACTGACAAGAACGAACGACTGCAGAAAATTTGGTGAGGCCAGAATTGCACGATTGGATAACACCAAGAAAGAGGGAGGGGTGCAGCGAGTGGGTCGTGCGGCTGTACTGCAAATGGCTTTATAAACAAAGGCAGAAAGAGAGAAAGAGCATGAGAGAGAGAGGGGGGGGGGGGAGGCAGAGACGCCCCAGGTGATGTAAGCTAAGGAGAATTTGGTGAGTCCAAAACACAAAGAAAATGAATCAGAAAGCCCAGCCCATGCCTGGATCTGCTCTGGACACATTCCTCCACATTCCTGGGAGCTATTCTCTCTCTCTCTCTCTCTCTCTCTCTCTCTCTCTCTCTCTCTCTCTCTCTCTCTCTCTCTCTCTCTCTCTCTCTCTCTCTCTCTCTCTTCCTCCCTCCATAGGTCCCACCAGTTTCTGAAGGATGCTAGCCAGTCTGGTTTGGGGAGGTAAGGTCTTGGATGACCAGCAAGGAGTACACGCGCTCTCAGGGAGAAACATGGGGTTCCCACTAGCAATTACTCCTTTGGCCCCCAAAGACCTGGAGATCTTAAGCTAATTAAAAAGATTTGCTTGGGGAGGCAGGAAATCACTAGTTCAAAACGTGGTCTGTGCGCCAGACCAGAGCCCTAATCATGATGCATTTCTGACATGCTGCTAATCAGAACACACATGTTCCTCATTTCACGCTCCCAAAGGAGAGCTGAAGGGACAATTATTGCTGAGCCCTCGTACGGAGCCACATGCCAATTATCGTGTGTCCCTCTTATCAAACTCATCTCCCGCTTCCCTCCGGGGTCCACGTCACTATCCCTACCCTGCAGCATCCAGGCTTCCACCAATCCATTTAAGATAACCAGGGTCGAGACATTTACACAAGCTGACTCTCAAATACCTCGGATCTGAGTAACGGGAGCCTCTGCGGGATTCGTGTTTAGAATTCCTTGTCCGTTTCACGATTTGTCATTGCTTTGATGCTGGGACGTAATCGTACAGTTAAAGCCCAAAGATATCAACACATACATGTATGCATGTGCACACGCTACACAGACAAAAGAACAGACACACAAGCTGGCCTTCTTCTTCTGTGCTTAAAAATAAAATGGAGGGTCAGCATGAAGGTTCATGTCTACGATCTCACTACTTGGGAGACTGAGGACAACCATGAATTCAAGGCCAGCCTAAGGCAAACAGTGAGTTCAAAGCTGGTCAGAGCTACGACGGAAGATCTTGGCTCAAATATCATCATCATCCTCATCATCATCATCACCATCATCATCACCATCATCATCATCCTCATCATCCTCATCATCATCCTCATCATCCTCCTCCTCATCATCCTCCTCCTCATCATCCTCATCCTCATCATCATGCAAAGGAATGGAAAACCGTCTCGGTGGTTAAAAGCATTTGCTCCAGGGGGCTCCACTGCCCTCTTGTGGCATCTGTAGGCACCTGTACTCACTCATGGGTGCATAAACACCGAGGGCTACATACGTAAAAAGCAGTTTTGTTTTTTTTTAAACTCAGCAATGCCCACTGCCTCCTTGGCTTGCTAAGCCGTTTCTCCAGTGACTCTGCTGAGGACTTCAGCCCTGTGTCCCTGTGACCGACACAAACGCACAGCTTGCTGCATTTTCCCCATCTAGTTCTGAGGACGTCAAAGGCAGGCTATAAAACATGCCTCTGGGACCGGGAGCCGGACCTTTTCCTGTGCTTTACCCCATTTCCCCAACTGAAATGAGAACCTCATGTCAGACAGCCGGCGTCTTCAAGGTAAAGGGCAGGTTACCCACAGCTAGGTTGTCTACAGAGCCAGCTCTCAGACAGAGATTAACCAGCCCCTGAAATACCCACCCGGCTAACCGGCAACCAGGCTAACCGGCAAACGGGCAACTGGTTCTCTCCCGCTTAGCTGTGAAGGGAACAAAGACTTCAAGAGGGAAGCTCAAGGAAGTCTCTTCCCAGAGAGCAAAACAGTGATTAGACACCGGTGGAAAACTTTAAGCTATAAACATGATTGTTATGCTTAAACAGAGAGGAAATGTTCAGCTCAAAACCTAAGTCCTAATAAAAGCCTTAGGACCACACAGGGAGCAGTGTGCCTAGCTGCACCCACTTAAACACGGGTTTCTGAAGGCAGGAGGGGTCTCCAGCTCTGTGTCACATCTGGAATTCAGCTTCTACAGCACAAATGCCCGAGAAAGAGGAGACTGTGATGTTGCCATGGGAACTTCAACTCCTCCCTCCCTCCCTCCCTCCCTCTATACAGGTCCTCACACATACTGCCTCCAAAGTAGGTTTCTCTGATTTGGAAGGGTGGATGGCCACCGTCTTAGATTTTGGTGTTAATTGAAACACCAAAGGTTAAGATGATTAAATCTGTCCACAGGATGGTCCTGTACCGAAAATGGGTGGGAAACAAGCTAACACTACATTCCTTCTCTATGGCTTTCTCCAGCCCCAGGTCATTGATTTAGAAAAGAGACAAGCTCTCACTCCCCACCTACAAAACTCCAAATGACTACTGCACTCAGACTGCCTGCCTCTCTGAGCCCAGCAGAAAACCCAGCCTAAGACTCTTCACTAGATGGTAGCCCTCATCAGATCTCTGCAGAGTGACACTTGTGGTTAGTGAGGACTCTGGTGTAGTTAAGGGAAAGGGTTTCTAGAACACCTTTGGAGAAGCCTATAACATTCCAATCTCCCACAGAACCCTTAACAATTTCAGCGGGTTCTAGCATTCCTTTACATACAAAGAATCCTGAGACTGTACTTGAAACCAGGCATTGCCTGGCTGTGTCCACTCCTGGAATGCAAACTTCCAACCGCTCCCTCTAAATGTGCTTCCTAAATACCACCGGTACCTATAGTTACATATGGTAAAGTCCCAGCTGGATGGCTAGTAGTGCTCCCTTCACTCCTCATCCTGTCAGTGCTCCCCTGACTCCTCATCCTGTCAGTGCTCCCTTCACTCCTCATCCTGTCACTGCTCCCTTCACACCTCATCCTGTCACTGCTCCTTCACTCCTCATCCTGTCACTGCTCCTTCACTCCTCATCCTGTCAGTGCTCCCTTCACTCCTCATCCTGTCATTGCTCCCTTCACACCTCATCCTGTCACTGCTCCTTCACTCCTCATCCTGTCACTGCTCCCTTCACTCCTCATCCTGTCACTGCTCCTTCACTCCTCATCCTGTCAGTGCTCCCTTCACTCCTCATCCTGTCACTGCTCCTTCACTCCTCATCCTGTCAGTGCTCCCTTCACTCCTCATCCTGTCAGTGCTCCCCTCACTCCTCATCCTGTCACTGCTCCCTTCACTCCTCATCCTGTCAGTGCTCCCTTCACTCCTCATCCTGTCAGTGCTCCCCTCACTCCTCATCCTGTCAGTGCTCCCTTCACTCCTCATCTTGTCATTGCTCCCCTCACTCCTCATCCTTCCAGTGCTCCCCTTACTCCTCAGCTGCCAGGAAGCCAGGTTCCTGGGTTGTCCCGCTGGCTCAAAGCTTCATGAAGCATCTCTCCACTAATTCTAATTCTAATTCCCCACATAGAGTGATCCTTCCCATCATCTGTCTCTGCAAGAGCTGGCCTTTCCCAGTCCATTTGTTGAAGAAAGGGGAAGAAATCAGCCAGTCAGGAAGTAAGCAAAAGCAAAAATCAGTCTGGAAGGGCAGGTACAAGTTTTGCTCCTCCTGGTTCTCCACCAGCCCTCATTCTCATGGGTGACACTAAAAACCTGGCCTCCAGATGGAACCATTTGCATCTAATCTCTTAGATACCACTTCCCTAAAATGTGCCCCTGAGAATCTGTCAGTGAAGGAGTCAGCCCACATGCTCCCTCCCAGCCCTCAAAAAACCAGGAAGTCAGCATCTCGAGCTCCAGGTGTTAACACTTAGAGCATCCTGCCCAGCCCCCTCCAGCTGGGGGCTGGCCGCCTGGGAGCAGGACACAGCAATTAGGCCCTTCCCGGCTGGGCGCCTTTGTCCCCTCACTAACATCATTAGCGTCTGACTTCCTGTGTACAACAGGGCCTGGGGGGCGGGGCAAATGCCGGCTGACCTGGGCAGGGCATTAAGACTTCCTTTGTCAAAGACCCTCAAATGTTAACAAGCATGTGAACAAGGCTCTCCTCCCAGAGCCCTCCCCTAAGCTTCTGCTCCAGCCATTCTGGGCAGTTCATGACAGTTTCTCTCCAGCTGTGGGAATCAGCCTCACTTGAGTGAAATATGAAGTCACAAAGCTGACAGAGTGAGCCAGCAGCCTCCAAGGGGCCTTCAGATCTTAGTTCCTTTAAAGCCTTTCCGCTAGAAACAGGGGTTTGCCCAGTTCTCACAGGTTGTAAGGATTGAGCAAAGGTGACGGTGCTCAGCCAACCCAGAACCAGGTTAAACAGAGCCTGAGGACCAACCGTTCACATGTGCTGGAGACTGAAAGGCAAGGTGTCAAGGTGCAAGGCCTTACAGAACGTCTGTATAATAGCTCCAGTCTTTGACCTCAAAAGAGAGCAAGACTTGCTAAACGCTGGAATCCTGGTATCTATCTTTCCATCATTAAGATCCTCCAACAGAATTCCAGCTTTTTAAAGGAAGGAGATGGATGTCTGAAAATTTGATAAAAACCTGTGGAGTGCTCCCAGCCCCTCATCTGATTGCTAGAGACTCCAGTCCCTCCCAACACCAACCAGGTCTACTCAATGAAACTGTTACTTCACTTTGTTAACAACCACAAAATTCAAACGGAAGGGCAGGTCACTGGAGGTATAAAGCCAGTTTTAAGTAGGACTCTTGATTAAGGCCGCTGTTAAGACTTTTATAAGCAGCGTTTGTTTCAACTGAGTAATTGAAGACTTTGTCTCAGGTGCCAGGAACTGCTAAGTGTGCAAAGAATCATCATCAAAGGCAACAACTACTTATGTTGTTTTATGGGATAAGCTAGGGGTGGGGTGGGGGCCTCTATGGCTTTTCAATTGCAGGTGCCAAGTCTGCTCAATTTCAGTGAAATTGAGTTTAAAACTACAATGTAGCTAATTCCTGCTCCTTTTTAAGTTCTTCAATCCTAGGTACTGCGGAAAATATGCAGTCTCTAGAGATGACGAAAACAGCTGATTTCCTCAGTCCTGCTAAACTGCCTTTACAGAGCGGTTTTTTTGTGGTTGGCATATAAACTAGGCAAAGGTTTAAGATATAGTTTTAAATATTTGCCTAAGCGTCACTATGAGGGATAGCCTGAAACTCCAAACCTCCATGATATACAAACTCTGACTCTTATGCCAGAGCAGTGGCGAGATACAAACAACATTAAAACGAGGACACTGGCACAGACGCTGGTTCACGGCGAAGAAAGCCACCACCTCCCGATGCCAAGTCCCTCATAGCTTTATTTCTGTCAGTCCCGAGAATTTCGAGGGATAAATGAGTTTATCACTGGTTCTGATTTTTATTTTTGTCAACTGATTTGTAGACGGTAAGTAATAGGAAGGATGCATTCAAACACTAATGAGCCCCCAACTTGAAGCCTCCTTAGGCTCTTGGATGGAGGCCAGGACTCTGCCCTAAAACTACAAGCAATAAATCTGGAAATTTTTCTTCTTAAGTTCCCAGTGATACCACATGAAATTTCCATTAAATCACACACATGCAACAACACACACAATGACACACCAATTAAATCATTGTAGATACTTAGGCCAGGAAATAACTTGTGTTTGCCAAGTAACCAGATTTGATTTGATTTTCCTAAATAACCAATGAGTCCTTCTGAAAAGGGTTTTTTAAAAAGAGAAAGAAAGGTATGAAAATCAAGTACTGACCACCTGGATGCTTTTAAGTTTAGATAAATGTTTCAGGGGTGCAGGAAGTAATGCCACTCCCAGGCACGAAGCTTTCCCTGCAGGCATCCAGCGTAGATTACCACAGAGAGCAAAGGTTAACTGCAGAGCAAATCTCCCAGGCAGACAAGGCAGAAGGAACTGCAGGTAGGAGTACATTTTCCCCTGATGGAATGGCCCCAGCATCCATTCTTCTACACACACACACACACTCAGAAAGAGAGAGACAGACAGAGACAGAGACAGAGAGAGACACAGAGAGAGCCCTTCTTTTCCTTATCCCTGCATCAGTCTCCTTCAATATAGACTTCCCACTGAAAACATTTACAAAACTCAAAGCACACAACAGAAATAGATCAGAAGCCTGTAACATTTTTTGTCCTAAAGTAGGGGCTTGCCAAAAAAGGATTAAAAGCAGTGTAAAACTTCTTTTGAAAAAAAAAATTTTTTTTTCTTTTAAGTCTAAGTTTCCAGCTACAGTCATTTCAAAGGTAAGAATGGGAGCCAGGTCAAGGTGAGGCCATTCTGTTAAGATGAGCAGCCCTGCTTTCAGAACACAAAGCCCAGTGCCTCCCAACTGATGCTGAAGGGAAAATCCCCAGATGCATAGCAGAGCCAAGGCTTTTGGAGCAGGAGGTGGGGATGGGCAGCCTCTTGTCTACTATTCCTCCTCCTCCTCCCCCTCCTCTCCCTCCTCCCCTTCTCCTCCTCCTCTCCCCCTTCATCCAGACTTCAAGAACCTAAAAAGGTGAGAGCTGTTAGCAGTACTGGACCAAATTCTTCTTTTTAAGTCCCAGTCTGCTCTAACCATTCACCGATACTTCCTACGACAGGAAGGCACATTATTAAGTGGCAAAGACAACCCCTTTCCCGATCTAAAGAAACACTGTATCCATGGAAAGCACAGACAGACAAATTACCAGTGCTGTACTGCGCAAGAACAGTTGATACCAGGCAAGTGTTCTGGCTTGGTGTCCTGAGTGCCGCTCTGAAGGGTAACCAAATTACTATAATTTATCCTATATGTTTCTTTAAAGTTACATAACTTTAAGGGATTTTATTATTAGGTGACTGGTCTCATGTGAGTAACAGAACTGTGTAAAATTCAAAGGGAAACTGTCAAATCCAGGAAGCAGGCTGACAACTTCCCCCTTCCTTCAGAGTAATCACATTATGGCTTCTGGAAACTTAAACTCTTCCCAGAGGGTCAGGGGAGGCAAGAGAAAACCAGCACGGCGGGTTAATTCTACAGAGCAAGCTGGGGACAGAAAACAATTAGTCCATTTTGTGACTGGAGTCAAGGCATGGCCTGGGCACGGAAGGAAAGAATGCCCTGCACTTTAACATTTATCCAGCGTAGTCAGTAAAGTCAGCTCAACCTTACAAAAGACCTCAGCGAAGCTGCCAGCATCCATCAGCCAGGTGTCACAAGTATGCTTGTGCAGTGTGTGTGTGTGTGTGTGTGTGTGTGTAGGGGAGAGGTGCACACTGTGTAAGGTTTAATTATTCTATAGAAGTACACTATAGCTGTCTTCAGACACACCAGCAGAGGGCATCAGATCTTATTACAAATGGTTGTGAGCCACCATGTGATGCTGGGATTTGAACTCAGGACCTCTGGAAGGGCAGTCAGTGCTCTTAACCACTAAGCCATCTCTCTGGCCCTGCATACTGTGTGTCTTTTATCATTTCTTTTAAGACCAGCACCCACTTGTTGGTTATACTTGTTGGTCTGCAGTGGCCAGTTTGACCAGTTATGTTTCCCCAAAACAGCAGAGTTATGGTTCACCGTTAAGAGCTACTTACCAGTTTTGTAATTCTCCCAACATGCATGCTAATCAACCCTTCTTTCTTAGCTCTTTCTTAACAATGGCAAGCTTCTAGAAGATTCAGCTAAGATCGCAAACATGCCTCCACCCCCACTGCGAGCCTTCTGGCCCTCAGATCTGGAACATGCTCACATGGACTATCTACAGTGTTCATAGAGGAGGCTTCATGGGAGAGGGCTCCAAGTCTGGAAGTGCCCTGCCCCACAGCCTTAACCCCAGTAGCCATAGAAATTAGAAAAAGTCACCCCCCAAAAGGGCACATGGGGCTCTTGCTTCCCACCATGTGGGGAAAACAAACCAAAGGCCACTCAAACTTTCTGCACCCCTCCAAGGCGTCATATGGGCAGTGCTTGGGCCTGACAGAGGGTTCTCAAACCGTGACAGCTTCTTTCCCTGCTGCCTCATCAGAACACGCAAGCACAGGACTTACAAAGGCAATGTTTTGATTCTTTTTGCTTCAAAAACTGGGAACCGATACATTCCTTCTGGGAATTCAGGGTGAGTTTTACAAAAACAGCGTCCAGATGTGCTTAAAATTTCAGTCTGTTCTCCTCTTTTGGTGGTGTAGAGGGAGAAACAAAGGGTGGGAGAAACGTTTTATTAAAAACTGAAATAGTTATTAGATTTTCTTGGCTCGAACATTAACCAGCTCTGGGCTGACAAATGAGGCAGGAGCACCTGAGGCAGAACTCACCAGGCATTCCTCCTGTCTGGGCGCAGGGAAGCCAGGCCTGGCCAACACAGGGTCACCAGCCAGATTATGAGTGCTGTCTCGCTTCCTTCCATAATGTCCTTAGTGGTAAATGTTTCTACCAGATGATAGTGACGGGGGTTAGGGGGAGAACGCTCAGGCAAACTCAGGAAGTCAAAAATTCCAAGAACAGAGCCACTGCCTGTGGAATACACTGAAATGCTCTGTCAAAAGAGTACATCCCAGCTTTGATGTGGGGACGTCACTAGGAGTTGAAGCTTCCTCCACTTAGTGCTTTCCTTCCCAGAGCCCTTTTTTTTTTTTTTTTTTTTTGGTTCTTTTTTTTCCGGAGCTGGGGACCAAACCCAGGGCCTTGCGCTTCCTAGGCAAGTGCTCTACCACTGAGCTAAATCCCCAACCCCCCCCCCCCAGAGCCCTTTTTAACCAGAGAGGTATAAATAGTCTATTCTAAAGCCTTCCTTCATGTGAAGGGGGTGATGATGCTGGCTTTGGGTTCCGAAGGTAAGTGAGTGTTTTAAACAGAACATAAATAAGGCAGACAGAGCGTCCGACATAAATTATGAATAAAAAGATAATCTTAGTAATAGTTTACATTATCACAAACCCAAGTTTATAGCAACAGCTAAGCCCCTCTCAAAGTACAGTGCAGCTGCTAGGTCAGTGGAGGGACTTGGTATGTCAAAAATGTGACCTACCTTCAAGTTTGTTTAACTCCCTGTCAGCCACTGCTTCCTTCCGCCACCTTAGGAAGGCACAGGGGAGGAATCCTTTCTGGAGTGTTTTATTAGCCAAGGCTCAGAACTGTCGTACTTACCAGAAGGTATTTACTTATCTACACTCTATGTAAGTCATCCTCATCAGGACCTGGGGCAAAAAGGTTGTCGTGGATCAGGGGGCAGTGCCAGAGGTACGGTCCTCCTCCTTCCCGAGGGGAGATGGACATCACCTCCAGGGTGGACCATTTCAAGTCCTTTCCCAAAGCAGGAGCAGGAAGACAGCATCACACTGATCTATACAGCATCCAGATCCCACAGTCCTCTCCTCTTACAGATCTATACAGCCTCCAGATCCCATAGTCCTCTCCTCTTACAGATCTATACAGCCTCCAGATCTCATAGTCCCCTCCTCTTACAGATCTACACAGCATCCAGATCCCACAGTCCTCTCCTCTTACAGATCTACACAGCATCCAGATCCCACAGTCCTCTCCCCTTACAGATCTATACAGCATCCAGATCCCACAGTCCCCTAAAGGTATCCGGCCCTGGTTCACAGAGCACCCAAGATGTATTTACAGGCTCTAACCTGGGACAATGTCTAAGGATGGCCACAGACCCATGGCTATGGTATTCAAATGAAAGAAATAGCTTGCTTTTACCTGAAAGAAGACTGGGCGTGTGGTGGAGGGGTGGGACAGCTTCACATTCCCAAAGTACCTCCCCGAGTGGGAGATACAGAAGCTGGAAAGCAGCCCCTGCCTCTGCCTTTTTCAGCCCTCACAGATAGGAAGATGTTCTCGCCCAGAGCCAAAGCTCTCCGCAAAAGTGGCCTGGGTGACAACTATCCTCAGCGCTCCCCACAATGACTAAACGTTTCCTTCCTCTTAGCCTCCTGGCAGGAGAAGCACATGAATGCTCTCTGCTGGAGGACTTGAGGGGCTGGGGCCACAAGCCGTAAGTCACAAAGAGGGGCTTCCAAATCACAGGGTGCTTGGTAAGGGTTCAGGGTCGGCCTTTGATACCAAAGTATTCTGAGGTACAAGCCGCACGCTCTTGTTATCTTGCACCTTTTTTTTCCCCCAGAGAACTAAGAAACTGCTTGGCTATATGCAACGGGTGCAGGTGAAAATACTGCTCAAAATCCTCTAGTTCCTCTCCAGGACAGCCTGTCATCACTCCTGCCTAAGCTCAGAGCTTCCAGAGGGCATGACCCCTGGAGACAAGACTCTTCATCAAACCAGCTCTGTTGGTGCCTTCCAGCTCCAGGCTGTTATCAGATGAGGCTGGCCTTCTGGACACGTTTAAATGGGTGAGCTCTACTAATAGCACTCCTTCCTCCTATGGCCTGGGTCACAGAGCCCTCTTGAATGTGTCCGTCTGACAGTCTATTTATCAGTGTAAGCCTTCACTTCGTCTTATTCAAAAATACTTCCACTTTTCTCTTCTCTCTGTGCCTGGTCCCCTCAGTGTCACCCTTTGGTGTGTCAGAGTCGAGACCTGCTCACTGGGGACTTTAGCCTGGGATGTTTTGTGGAGGAGAGGAGTTATGGCTGCAAGGTTCTTCCAGAAATACTCTTATCCTATGCAGGGACACTCCCAAGGGCCCATGAAAGCAATATAGTGGGCTCCTGCACTTTATAAATAGACATGTGCTTCTGTACTTACGTAAGGACATAACGGGAAAGAAAACAGGGCATAGCTACCTAGGAGAAGAGAGCAAGGAACCGTGGATGACTGAACAGGAGCTCAGCAGAGAATTCTTCTCTCTCCCTTCACCCAAACTGCTATGCTCTGCCCAGGTCACACTGGGGTTCTGAGCAAAGACTCATTGTTTATAGCAGGTAAGGAAGCACTGTGTGTGTGTGTGTGTGTGTGTGTGTGTGTGTGTGTGTGTGTGTGTACACTATCTGAAATTTTTGCTTTTCCAATAAGACAGCTTGGAAGGGGAAAACAAACAAAACCATTACTCAGTTCTGCAATCACCATTGTGGGTCAGCTACTCAGTTTTTATCAACAGCGGCCTTTCTGCTGCCCCTCTGTCACCTCCCACAATACCCCAAATCTCTCCAAAGCCAAACGCTGCTGATGAAAGAGCTGTCAGTACTGGGTGGAATTCAGAGTTTAAGGGGTCGGGAAGGGGTCGGGCAGTGTCCATGACTGACTGGGTCCTAAAAGCTCATGGCCCAGAAAACTCAACTGTTTTCTCCATCATTAACAGTGTCAACATTAAAAAATCCAGACAAAATGGAACAAATCAGTGGCCCAAGCAGAACCCCCCCCACCCCCACCATAATGCTTTAGAATAAAAAAATTTTGTAATTTGCTATTAAGTCGGGAAGACTCAATTTTTTTTTTTTTTGTTATTTTTATTTGGGGGTTTTGTTTGTTTGACTGGTTAGGGTCTGTCTGTCCTTCCTTTCTTCCTTCTGTCTTTTCAAACAAGGTCTCTACCTGGCCCGGAATTTGTAATCCTCCAGTCTGCCTTATGAGGACTGAGATACAGCAACAGGCCACCATGCCTAGCTAGTAATGTTATTTTAAAGCTCTTATTGCCCCTCTGGTGGTACAGTCTTCAATCCCAGCACTCAGGAGGCAGAGGCAGGTGAATGAGTTCAAGGCCAGCCTGGTCTGCAGAGGGAGTTCTGTGACAGTCACAATGCACAGAGAAACCCTGCCTTATGAAGGAGGAAAAGGAGAAGAAGGAGGAGAGGGAAGAGAAAGAGGAGGAAGAAGAGGAAGAGGAGGAGGAAGAGGAGGAGGAGGAGGAAAGAAAGAGCTCTTATCTATTCACTTAAGCATCTTCCTGAAAATTCAACCTATCAACATCTCATCCATATTTAACTTTAAACGTACCAGTCACAAGATCACCAAAACACACTCAGAAGGTAATCAACCGCCAGTCCTCTTGGGCAGGCAAGACGGCTCAGCAAGTTAAGGCACTTGTCATGCCTGAGGCCCTAAGCTTGATCCTGGGACCCATAGTGGATATAGAAGGGAACTGGTTCCTTCCTGTAATCTGCTCTTTGGCTTCCACTTTGTGTCTCGTGACTGTACTCATACTCAAGCACGTACACCCTACACATACACAGTAACAATGAGTCAAGTTCAAAAATTATAGAAAAATTGAAGCCTTTTTAAAAAAAAAAAATCCCCAGGCATTGAAAAGAAGGTAAAGATCTTCTCCAACATCAAATAAGGTACCATTAGAGAAACAGAATTGTAATGCCGATGGGAGGCTCTGTGCTCAATGCTGACCTCGTTCCCCCAAAAAGGGCAAGTATGTAACGGTGGAAGTTCTTCAGTGTCCCTCTGAGGTAAGCCCACCCAGGGCAGGCCACTCACGCCACACACTGCTAAGCTCGCTACAGAGGGACCCGTGAACCCTGTACTGTTTCCTATCGCTGCAAAGGAACGAACAACAATTAATCAGTAGCCCATCCTCTGCGCCCTTACACGGTTCCGTAGCACAATTATTTATCTTTACAGAGGGGAGCATATACCTGCGGGAGTGTGTCACTCACTTTGCTTCTGCTGTAAGAAAACGCCAAAACACGAAGTGACTTTATAGGAAGTTTATGTTGACTCACAGTTCAGAAAGGTAACAACAGTTCATCGTGGTATCGAGCCAAAGGGATGCACGCTAGTTGGAGCAGGAAGCCAAGAGAGAGCTCACATCCTCAAACCCAAGCATGAAGCAGAGACAGGAATAATATATGATATGGAACGACACAGAATGAGGCTTTTAATCTCAAAACCTGCGCCCAAGCGAGCAGCACCAGCTCCTTCAGCCGGGCTGCACCGTCCAACCTTCCCCAAACAACGCCACAAACTGGTAGACCAAAAGCTTAAATGTCTGGGATTATTGGGCACATTTCTCTATTTGTGGAAGTGGGCTCTGTCCTTCCGCCATATAAATCCCAGGGACCAAGCTCAAGCCATTGAACTTGTTGTCAAGAGCCTTTACCCACTGAGCCATCCCACCAGCCCTCATCCCTACACTTTTTAAGATGAAGAAGGTTGAAAACTGGAGGATGACCTAGACCAAACATGATGCTATCTTTGGGGGAAGAAAAGGCATTATTTCTTCAGCGGGCAGGGCTCCCTTCCCTGCCTGGGAAGGTCCCAAGTCCACCCTAATTCCCAGGCACCTCCTTCTCAGACCTTACCAACCCCAGCTGGCAAGTCCTCCTAGGTTCCTGTTTTGCCCTGAGATGACTCACTGTTGCCCCGTAAGCATCAAATACCCCTGGGTTCAGTGTGCACCCAGCTCCGAGCCAAAGATCTACACTATCCCAATGCCACAGTCTAGTCGGGCAGCATCAACACGGACAACTGCCAGGAGAAAGCAGTGTAATTGCGTGGTTTCTAGCCATGTGTACCTGTTTAATGGTTAACTGTTTTCTTATTTTAATAAGATTCTGATTTTTCAGAAACTGTCTCATATAGTCCACTCTAGGCTCTAACTCCAACTGTGTAACTCAAACTGACATTGCCTCCTGCTCCTCCTAAACCACACACACACACACACACACACACACACACACACACACACACACACACACACAAAGTGCTGGCATCACAGGTGTGAATCACCTAGAATCTAAGTAAAGCCTCCCAATTCAGGCGCTCAATGGCTACAAGTGAATAGTTTGTGGCTCCCAAAATGGGACAGCACAAGAAAAACTGTGCTCAGTACCATAGTTCTACTAGACATTACTGTGGCACGAAATTCCACAGTTGTCCATGCCTGCCTCTGCAGTTCCAGTAAAATTGTCTCACCGCTGGTACTAGGCACAATCTGCCATCTCAACTGGCAGATCAGGTAGATACCTAAATTTAATCAAGATATTCCAAAAATGTTGTAGTCGGTAAAAATAAGTGTTCTTGAATCAAAAATACACATAAACATTGATTGGCCTTTTCTCCACCCTAAATGCATGTAAGAGATTTCACCATTCCTTGCACCTTACGGTCAAGCTCTCCCTCTATCCCCCCAAAACCCTGGTAATCAATGATCTGACCGCTTGTTTTAAAACCCCACCTCCAGCCAGGTGTAGTGGTGGGCAACTTTACCACTGGGGAGGCAGCACTGGGGAGGCAGAGGCAGGCGGGCCTTTGAGAGTTTGAGGCCAGCCTTGGTCTACAAAATGAGTTCCAGAGCTATTACGCAGAGAAAAAAAAAATGCTGCCTCCAATCAATCAATCAATAAATTAGATAGGTAGACAGACAGGCAGACAGACTCGAGATAATTAAAATTCTGATTTCTTGCCTGAGAAATCTTACTTAAGCAGGCATCTGTGGTAAGGCTGGTAATCAACCCTACTCGGGTCCAAGAATTTTCCTCAGGTGATTCTGGTACTCTGCCAGGCTGGGAACCTCTGTGGTAAGTGCCTCATCTAAACTTAATGATCTGCAAAGTGCCCGCTGGTCTCTCTCTTCTCCCCACCAGGTACTTTGCTGCGTGTGGCACAAGTCCCACTTCATTTGGATGCTTGGAGGACAGGGCAAGTGCATCTGGTTGGGGGTGTGGATGGGGGCAGCGTCTGGAGGGGGCGGGGGAAGACCTCTCCAAGTCACACCTCTTCGGTCCCATCTTAATCCCTTCCTGACTCTTGCAAAGGAATTCTCATCTGGAAAACAAGGAAGCTTATTACAAACAATCACCTAGCTGCCTCTGGCTGAGAGTGAGAATGGCAGAAGGTGACATGTTCAAAGGCATAGGACAGCCTGAGGAAGGTGGCTTAAATACAACATCCCACGGGCTTCATCTGCAGAGAATTCTCCTCACCCCTGCTGTTCACTTGTTAGATGTGGACACCTCAGACTACAATGAAACTTCAGACTTCCTTTAAAACAGCAAGAATGGAAACATCGTTTCCTCCTAACTTCATGATCCCAAGGGCAAGGTACCAATTTCCATCTTAAAGGGGGAATTCAGAAGAGCTGGCACCTCTGCTCAGAGTGAGGAATGGCCTACAACCCTAGCACTCTGAAGGAGGGCGGAGGCAGTGGGTCGCCACAAAGTCCAACCCAGCTTCATCTGTGGACCTACATTTCTAGGTCAGCCAGGTCTTCATAGGGTGACTACCTCAAAAGGGGAAGGAAGAAGGGAGGAAGAAAGAAGGCAGGTTCTGGCCAGGTAGAAGCAATCGCACAAAGTCCCTAGTACAGCAGAGCTTCTCTCTGTGGATTTGTTCCTGCTCCACTCAGGATTCCTGGAAAACGCTAAAATCTTAAGATGATCAAAGTGAAGACATCGGTGGATAGGGGGGAAAAATGCTATCATTCAATACCCCCGTGTTTATTTAGCCCCACCAAGCCGAAGAGGGAAGACTGCAAGAGGAGAATGCCTGCTTAATCAGCTAAAAATGCATTCATTACCACGCTATTCACCGTGGCTTTCCTGAAATCAGACACTTTTGCCCCTAGACCATAAGATTGAAGCGATTTGAAATCAAAATATTTCCTGTCCAGTGCCTGCCAGTTTCTAGCCCCAGAGTGATATAACAGATGACATCCAGTACAATAAATGCTTTTATTAACCATAAATTTGAGACTGCTTTAGGGATTTGAAGTGTTGGGTTTCATGCTGAAAAAATGTAATGTTATCCACAGACCATCCGTGAGCAACAAAAACAGAGGCGCAGGTTAGGCTGCTTTGATCAAATTATAGCATGAAAAAGAAAAAGTCTTTTGCATGTAAAATAGTAGTTGCGTTCAGAGTCTATCTTCAAGAAGCACCCCGAGAGGTTAATCCCATGTCTGGGAGAGTCTGGGGGAGCGAATCATCCCAAGTGCAGGCTTATGAAGCCACCGGGCTCTGAGAAGCTGAAAGTAAGCTGAAAAGCCCTGAACAGCTCCAACATTCGTATGCTGCTGCTCCCTGCTAGATAACTCTCCTTCGTGTTGGGACTCTGGGCTGCATAAAGGGCCTGCCACCCACTCAGGGTCACCACCACCAGGCTGCCACAACCAGAAGAAGTCTCTCCAGAAACCCCTCCCAGTCACTCCCAATGGAAACCCACTGATCTGAGTCAAACTCTTGTCTTATAGCAAATGTTGCCTTTCTTCATCTAGAGAAAAAGGTGGAACCTTGGGCAGTTCCATGGCCTCAGCTCTCTGACCTCAACGCCTCCCTCGACACAGAAACAGTTAATTCTGAAATCAAAAGCACCCTGCACTCTGGACCTACCAAACCAAACCTGAGGTGGTGTAACCATGGAAACAGGAAGTCTCTCCTGGGACCAGAACTAACTAGGCCCGGCAAAAGCAAGCTAAGCTGCTACCCCTCCTGAGTGCCCCTCACAAGGCCTTTGTGTTGGCATACATTCCAGCATAGGGGTCCCGGGTGGCCCTCAGGACGGGGCTTTCCACAGTACCATCCTTGTCAGCGTCCAAATAGCTGCTGCTTTCTGGCCTCTCACTGTCAGGCCACTGAGAAGCCTGCAGAATTGGTGCCAGAAAAGAAAAGTGAAAAGCAGAGTTGAACCTCTGAGATCCATTCTCCGGATACTGAATGTCCCACTATTCCGTCTCCGCATGACATTTCACGGCCAGCAGGGGAGGAGGCCCAGGCCTGTGAGCTGAACAAACGCCAGGCACACAGGCCTCCCTGCGCCCTCACAGTCCCCCTGGACTTATGAATAAAAGATGGGGGTTTTGTCTGTCGTTTCCCTGGTACCCTGTAAGAATAACAACTTGTCGCCTTTTGACGTTTTAACTCACTTTGAAAAATTACCAATATTAACTTTACGGGTCTTGGCCCTTAAGTCGGTGAGGAACAAACACCAGCAAGAAAAGCCATGTAATTAGGTAGGAGACAGTAATACAAGTTACACCGAAGAAACTGTGTGGAGGAGACTCTGATAACTCAGGCAGAAGCGATCACAGCAATCAAAAGGGCTGGAAACTGACTCCTAGGATGTGTTTTGAGTGAACTGGGCTTGCTGGAAACAGAGTTCAGTGTTTTCTTAGCACAAAGAAATGGCTGAATTTTGGTGTGGAGGAGCACTCAGCCATGAACTTGCTGGAGCCAAACAGAGGGATTCAACAGTTGTTGTTCCCAGTCACCAAAGGCAACTTCTACAACCGTCTGCAACAGGCCCCGGTGACTGGCAGAAACTTAGTGCTGCTACTTTCCAGAGAACACAGGAAAGGGTTTGTTACAGGAGAACCCAGGACACCCTCCACGTCCTTTAGACCTTCAATTAAGTGAGAAAAGCCCTAATGGAAAACATTACATATTAAAAACAGACAATGTAATCCCTGCTGGAAAGACCTCTAACTGTAACAATTCTTACTTACAAACAAATTTTGGTTTATGCCTGAGAAGCTCCCATATTTCTACAATGGAAGGCTGGAAAGACAGCTCAGGGACTTGATCATGAGAACAGGAGGAACCTTTTTACACTAAAGGCGATAAAAACAGTCTAAGCCAAGGAACCACCGAGGCCCAGCTATATGAGCACCCCTTTCCTACTCTGCCCACCTTTCCAGAGTTGGTTTCAGAGTACTTAAGAGAGGAGAAAGAACACAACAGAGCCCCCACCCCCCACCCCCCTGCATACAGACGGCTGGCTGCAAATGCCTACAGATTTAGCATCAAAATACTAATATTGAAAAGAAAAATATGGGCTGGAGAGATGGCTCAGCAGTTAAGAGCACTGACTGCTCTTCCAGAGGTCCTAAGTTCAAATCCCAGCAATACATGGTGGCTCACAACCATCTGTAATGAGATCCAATGCCCTATTCTGGTGTGTCTGAAGACAGCAACAGTGTACTCATATAATAAGTAAATCTTTAAAATGAAAACAAGGAAAATTTAACTAAAGGTGGAGGCGTACATCTTTTTTTTTTTAAAGATTCATTTATTTATTATATATAAGTACACTGTAGCTGTCTTCTGATACACCAGAGCTGTCTTCTGATACACCAGAAGAGGGCATTGGATCTCTTTACAGATGGTTGTGAGCCACCATGTGGTTGCTGGGAATTGAACTCATGACCTCTGGAAGAGCAGTCGGGTGCTCTTAACCACTAAACCAACCCTCCAGCCCCCGAGGCGTACATTTTTAATCCCAACACTCGGAAGGCAGAAGCAGGTGGATCTCTAAGTTTGAGGCCAGACTGGTCTACAGTGAGTTCCAGGACAGACAGCCAGGACTACACAAAAAACTGTCTTGAAAAACGAACAAGCAATAAAAAAGAAAGATTTAGGTGGGCAATTATATCTTATCAATTGGATCAGAAAGAAAGAAAGAAAGAAATTAATTTATGTGGACAACACCAAACAGATACGTGACTTGTATGGGTTTTTTTTTTTTTTTTTTTTTTTTTTTGGTTCTTTTTTTCAGAGCTGGGGACCGAACCCAGGGCCTTGCGCTTCCTAGGTAAGCGCTCTACCACTGAGCTAAATCCCTAGCCCCGTGACTTGTATGTTTTTAAATAAAAACACAAACTGCTTTATCATTCACTTAGCTGGGGGTGGTATGTCCATAACACACTTAAGATAGTGTTTCTGCTTTTGTCTTTTGCATTGTTTTTTTTTTCCAGATTTCTCTGTGTGGTTCAGGCTGGCCTTGAACTTTCTGTCCTCCTGCCTAGGGCTCTCTACTTCTAGGATTGCAAGTGTCTGGCACTGTACCTGTCAGCTTTTAAAAGTCATAGGTCACTTGCAAAACCTCTCCAGCAATTTATCTCTCCCTTATCAGAATTCCTAATTTTAAAAATGTTTTAGAGCTCTTTAACATCCCCCTCCCCACCTTCTCCCCAAACTCCCCTCTGGCGTCATCCATCCTAACCTTTTTTAAGTAGGATAAAAGCCAAGGATTACACCAGACCTGGCCAACTTGAAAAACTATGCACTTAAAAACCACCGCACTAAGAGAAAGAAGACAGCTCAGGGGACAGACGGACAGGAAATGCGCTCAAGTGAAAAGCTGTGGCGAGTGGAATTCCTGTCTCTCAATGACTTCAAAACCCAAGAAGTGAACAATGAGAAGCTGAGCATCATTCATTAGGGCAGCAAGGAGGGGTCTGGGTAGTGAGCCCCACAGAGCAGTGCGTACTGGGAACCCACAGCCACGAAGCAGTCTTTAGCCAGCACTGCCAGATGTTCCGTTCTTTTTCCTTACTTAATTTCGGTAAAACTCCATGACCTCTTTCTCAAATTAAAAGGCAATGCCTTTTTTTCTTTCTCTCTTTTTCTTTTTTCTTTTTTTCCCAAACCACAGGAGCTATCTTTAGCGAAGCCTTCTAAGGACTTCATTAATTCATAGCCAGCCAACCAGGACTTTTCCCACAGTCTCCCACAAAAAAGCCCGGGAAGTCACTGATTGCTTGGCTGGATCTGAATATGAGCAGAGGTAAAATCAGAAATATCTAGTTCCTCCCACAGGGAAGTGAGGCATGAAAATCAAAGCTCACAAAAACTCATTACCACAGCTGGCCAGCAAATCCCTCCCCGGCCAGGCCCAAAAGGCAAGGAGCACCTCTGATGTTTGCGGGCCATCACGTGACCTCAGAAAAATGAGCCACATTCACAGAAGGGGGGGCTATCGTGACAAAATGAGGTCTGTGCCTCTTTTATAAAGAATGTTTTTCAGAAGGAATGAGAGCCACTACTAAGATACAAAAAAAACCAGACTGCTTAAATGGTGATCAGCAGTAATGTTTTCTATTTTTCTCTCCTTGGTGCAGGGAATGAGGAACTTCTTTTCTTTTCTTTCCACACTACTTTTCTTGAAAACATCAAGCACAGCAAGATGTGGCTCTCCTGTAACAGCACCCTACTCGTGTCCTGGCTTGGTGGTGTGCACCTGTACTATATCGGTGTTCGGGAAGCTGGAGGCTTGAACTTTGAGACATCCTAGGCTACTTAGTGAGTTACAGGCTAGCCTAGGCTGTGAACATGGCCTGGCTGCACTCACATTAATCTGGAGGGTGGAGACAGGGTTGTTTTGACTTTATCAAATGCAGGCTTTGTGAGCACAGGTAAAACCCACATCCAGAGAAGCTGCATGGAGAAAGATGGGGCCTCCTCTAAAGCTGGGGAGACCAGGCAGAACAAGACGCCAGAGGTTGTTTCCAAGGTGGCCAAGCAAGTAGGGCCTCAGCAACGCTCTTGTCATTAAACTGCCTTGCAGGGGTCACCACAGCCTGAGGAGCGGAGGGGCTGGACCTGTCTCTCTGAGATCAGCAGCATGGTACAGAGCGAGGCTCTGTGCTGTGGGCTCAGGAACCATCCCAGCCACGAGACCATGTTCCTCTCTACGGGGACAGATTCTGGCATTACGGTACAACTTAACACTTGGGCTTTTTTAGGCTCTTTAGGCAGAGAAGTCTCCACCTTAAAAACAAAAACAAGCAAACCAGGAGGGGAGGAGGAGGAGGAGGAAGAGGAGGATGAGGAGGAGGAGGAGGAAGAGGAGGAGGAGGAAGAGGAGGAGGAGGAAGAGGAGGAGGAGGAGGAGGAGGAGGACGACGACGACGACGACGACAACGACGACCACGACGACCACGACCACGACCACGACCACGACCACGACCACGACCACGACCACGACCACGACCACGACCACTCTCTCTCCTCCAAATACATCTTTTAGAGTTTAGGATACTGAGCAGTTACAATAAATTCTAACAAGGAGAATCTCAGTGCCCCACCCACAGCAAATGTGTACATCCCAGAAGGAGGCCAAAGCCGGCACCCAGCAGGGAACGCAGGCTGGCTGCTCCTACATTTGGCCTTCATTGTACTGCAAAGATGAGGTTGGGGGAGCAGAAACCATAAATCACCTGGATGGAATAAAATCCCAGGGGCGAAGATTTTAAACCATATGGCCCACCTTAAGAAAATGCACCTTTGGGGCTGGGGATTTAGCTCAGTGCCTAGGAAGCGCAAGGCCCTGGGTTCGGTCCCCAGCTCCAAAAAAAAGAACCAAAAAAAAAAAGAAAATGCACCTTTTCACTCAAAGAAACCCACCCCTTCCCTTCGACCCTCCCACCCCTGAATAGAGCAGTCTAGCCCAGAGGAGAAATCTAGATCCACAGCCAGAGATCTGAAAAGGGTTACTATTGAGCACAGAGGAAAATCTACAAAATGGACAAAACAGAACCCTTGGAAAGACTCTTTTTAGGTTTTGAGAATATAAAGTGTGTGTGCATGTGTGTGTGTGTGTGTGTGTGTGTGTGTGTGTGTGTGTGCGCGTGTGTGTGTGTGCGCGCGTGCGTGCGCTCGTGCATGCACGCGCTCAGGAGCAAAACCCCTACCACTGAACCACCCTACCCTCTGCCATTTCTTTTCAGCTGAGGGTGGGTGGGAGTTGTAACGCAGAGCCTCATGCTGATGTCTCTTAGACCTTCAGATTTAGGACAGTGTAAGGTCCAACCTGGTTCTACTGTATTAAGCTTCCAGCAATAATCACCACTCTCCCTGTAAAGCCGTGCCTGACTGTGACATTTAGCATTGGGCTCACTCTAAGGGAAATGCTCTGTGAACATGCTCTGTTGAGGCAGTTCTCATTTACACAACTATGTCAGAAAACATATAGGCCGACCTCCGTTTCAGAAGAGTTTTGTGTGCATTCACATCCCATCTTCTCTTTTGTCAGCTGCTCCATGATTTGTTAAGGACAGATGGGATTTATTAAGTCCCCCCCTTTTAAATGTGGTAGCCTTAATTAGCTATATCCACCTTCCCCCAACATTTCCAAACAAGGAACCAAAGGAAAGGGAAGCCCTTTTTAAATGGATACTTTGAACAATGGAGGGATAAATGTTTAAACAGTAGTCTCTGCCAGAGTGACTAGCTATTTGTCAGACCCTTCCACAAAAGCAGGATCCAGCCAAAGTTTTGACCCTCACTCTTGACTAAGATTTTTAAGTTGTTCCATTTTTAGTTTTCTGACTTGTGCTATTAATTAAACCTTCTTCAAGATAATGCTTGAAGAAGAACTAGAGTGTCTCCCTGGGGATGTTCAAGGTATCATTCAAACTGCAAAGTTCTCCTGTGGATTTCTGTACACGGGAGACCCAAGTACACACAGTGCGGAGTGACCAGCACAGTGGTGGTATCTATGACTAGGCACTGTGCCCTTCTTAAGCACAATTAAGAAAATCTGCGGTGGGCTGGGGAGATAGCTCGATGGTTAAGAGCATTGGCTGCTTTTCTAGACCTGGGTTTAAATCCCCAGCACCCACATGGCAGCTCACAACTGTAACTCCAGAGGATCAGACACACATGTAGCCAAACACCGATGCACATACAATAAAAATAAAGAAATCATTAAAAAAAAAAAAAACAAACGTCTGTTGATTGACCTGTGTTAACTAAGCATCCGGAGATAAAACATGCTCCAATTTTAATTTCTAATTTTGGGTTTCCCTCATTTAAAGAGGACTTTAAGGATGAATTATGTCTACTGGCTAAATTGTGAGAAGGACAAGGAACTACCTAGATTCCTAGACTTGCCCTAGCCATAGCCGACAGCTTCAGTTGGATCCATCCAGGGCTTGTGTCTTTTCAATCAGCTGGTGGCCCCTGGCGGGTTTAGAGTAGCAGAGGGGAAGTGGCCTGTGGTTAAACAGAGGAAATGCCAAGGCATTTTAACAGAGCAAATAGTCTCTTCACTTCCCACCAGGAGGAGCTTCAAAGGCCTGGGCCCAGAGGAGACAATGTGCTGGAGGGCCATCAGTCACCTAATCCCGTGTCAGGACCATTCAGAGCTTCCTGCCAGCCAAAGGTAAACACTGCCCTAAAGGACAATGAACGCCTCCCACTGCCTGGGCAAGTCTGGCCCCCCCTTGGAAGCAGAGATAGCCCCAGACTTGCTGAAAGCCTTGACATTCCACATCTGGGGAAGTGCAGATGCTGGAGAAGCAGGAGAGAAATCTGTCCAGAGTATATACAGTCCAGTGAGCTGCCCTGTGTACCTGAGCTACCCCTCCACCCCCCATCACCCCTCCCGCCCCCACCAATACTCTTACAAATGGCAGGCGGGGGCCCCAGCTTCCAAAAGCCTAAAAAGCCATCCATCACCGGCAAGCACAAGAGGCCGTCGGAATGAAAGAGGACAATAAAATTGTTGATAGAGTGGCCCCAGCAGCAGCAGACATCTGCTGGGCATGGGGGCACTGGGGGGGGGGGGGGAAACGATGATGGGGGGAGGGGGTGAGCTGGGACACAGTGAGTAAAAAGTTCAGGGACAGTTGAGGGAATGGGGGCTTGAAACCAAAAAATAAAAAACAAAAACAAAAACAAAAAAAACCACACAAAACAAAACAAAAAAACACCCAACACATTTTAAGCCAAATGAAGCATGACAAATACTCAGCTTAAAATAAAGCCAGAAGAGAGCATGAGCCGCTCTTTCCTTTGTGGGGAGGCTGTCTGTCAGGTCGGAACTGCCGAGACAGATTTGGATCCTGCTCTACTCCCTCCTCAGACAGTTTTCCAGACAAGCCCAGCTGTTTGGAGAGGAACCCAGTAGAAGTGTCATGTGGCTCTTCTCTCCCAGGCCTCCTCTGTCTCTAGCCTTAGACCAGAGGACCCCACCAAAGCCAGGATGCCCTGCCTAGCTAGCTCCCCAGAAACACAACCCCAGACTCTCCAAACGGCCTCACTACTGGTAGTGTTCTGACAAAGTCGATGCGTGTCTAAATCCAGTGAGATAATCTAAAGCCAATGTGACTAGTTTTAAATATTTACGAAAGTATTTTCCGTTCTTCTAACTTCAGAGACCGTGTCACTACAGGGACGTGTCTGGTCACTCAGACAGCACCAGAATCATCTTACCCTAGGGCCTTGTGCCAATGCTCTACCACACTCTCATTCAGGGCCCATTAACCTTGAACCCTCATTCCAACACGTTCCTAAGGCAATGCTGATACCAGAAGCTTCTGCAGACGTCTTTGGGAAACCACCTTTGGAAAGAAG
Organism: Rattus norvegicus; assembly: GCF_021556685.1. NCBI lineage: Eukaryota > Metazoa > Chordata > Mammalia > Rodentia > Muridae > Rattus > Rattus norvegicus. Next base: position 2,318,212 of record NC_141549.1, on the reverse strand, counting down.
CAATGTTCCAAGCAGTACTCGATGGCTGAATCGCTGGGTTGGTCATTAACAACACGGTGCAGGTACTTCAGGAGCTAAAGCTGGATGGATGAGTGATGGAAAGATCCGAAGAAACAAAAGCCAGGCAGGCTCCTAATCAACTAGCAAACAGGCTGGCAGAAGGCACTGCACGTATCATCAAAATGGCTCTGAGAGAAATACGCCAACCCAAAACAAAAATAATTTTTAACTAAGAATTCTGTAAGGGACACCAGAGCATCTACGACATGGTCCACCAGAGAACAAGCAGACCTGATACGGGGTTTAGGAGTCATGAGCTGCAAGTGAATGAAAACGCATCCAATTCAGAATCAAATAAAGATGCCCGGGCTCTCAGCCAGGGAGAATTCTTGGATTGGACTTTTATCAGGGACCTAAATTTTAACCAGCTGGAACCCTCACCCCCCCCACCCCACCCCACCCCCGCCAATACCACTCTATTCCTTTCTACCTTTGGAGATGAAGGATTTGCCTTAAATGGGAAACTCGTACTTCACCGTAAAGACAATGCCAGCATAGTTTCCGAATTGCTGAAGACACTCCTGGGGGAAGATGTTTAGAAATGGGAGTTCAGACACAAAAGGCCAAGAAATAGACCCCATCCAGGGTAGGAGACAAGAAATGGCTCACAGAAAAAGCTACTAAACAGAAATCTGTGAGAATGGAATTTTAGGTTCCTGGTTTGTTTGTTTGCTTACTTGCCTACTTGCTTTTTAAGATAGGATGTCATTATGTAATAATTCATGTTAGCCCAGAACTCACAATATAACCTCCAAGCTGGCCTTGAACTCTCAACCTCCTGGCTCTGCCCTACAAGTGTTTAGGACCAGCATGCCTGGCTTTGTAATTCCTTCTTAGCAAGACAGTGGGGGAAGTTCGGGAAGCTCTCCACAAGGGACTGACATATTAAGTAAGGCACACACAAAGTTATCCATCACAGATAGAACAAACTGGCCATCAAAAAGTAAGAGTTGGGGGTTGGGGATTTAGCTCAGTGGTAGAGCGCTTGCCTAGGAAGCGCAAGGCCTTGGGTTCGGTCCCCAGCTCGGAAAAAAGAAAAAAGTAAGAGTTGGGGCTAGAGAGGATCCAATGGATACAAGATCTGGTGTTGAGGTTTGCACTGGAGTATTCTGATGCTAATTCCACTGCCCCAAGGACAGCTGCCTAGTCAGGTACTCAGGACTCAGGTGACTCCACCAGAACCTTCTTCCCCTTGAATTTGTAAAGTACTGGTGAGGGCCAGGTACAGGATTGAAGGAGGCCTGTCATTGGAGGAGACGGAAGGATGGGTAGGAGAGAAGTTTGAAGGAAGAGGAGGAGACTGGAACGGAAAGGAGGAGAGAGAGGAGAGAAGAGGGCAAGAAGCCATGGCAGGTGACATTAAGATTCTGCTCTGTGTATTTACAGGTTCTTATTAATGTTCTTAAGGGATGGATGGTACTGGGCTTTGTATGTTTAAGTGGGCAATTATATCTTATCAATTAGGCCTAAGGTTATTGTGTTGTGTGTTCTTTCATGTGTAGATTTAAGTGTAATGGAGTGTGGGGCGGCTAGTCTGGGCCGCCAGGGGGGGTTGGGATGTGTGTTTCTGGCATTGGGAACTAGATAGGTAGAGAGATTGCTGCCAGGCTCAGAGAGAGGCCTTTGGCAGTGTGACAGGGAATGGAGCAGAGCAGGTGAGACGCTTTGCTGAGTGAGAATTAAGTTATTCAGTAGATATCTTGGGGCACCTCAGTGCTGAACCTAACAAGGTAAAAGGCAACTATACTTTTTTTTTTAATTTTTTTCTATTTTTACAACAACAATCCGAGCAGACAAGAAGACCTGAGCTCCAATCCCTACCACACCTCAGTAAAAGTCATACATGGCTGCCCATGCTCGTGTGGCTATGCCTACAATACCGTGAGTAATTGTGGGAGGTAGAGACAGGAGGATCACGGGCACTTGCTGACTGCTGGCCTAGACCCAGGTTCAGGGGAATAAAACAAAGTAGTAGAACGGTCACCTGACATCCCCTGGCTTCAGCATAAGTGCACACCTGCACAGCCTAATCCAGTAAATCAATGACATAAAACACACACTTTGAAAAAAAAAAAAAATCGAGGAAACTAGGAAAGAGTTGAGCGAGTGTCAATGTGTGGGCCAGCCCCTCTGGAAGCTTTATAAATTGCGACTCCTTTGAAATACCAGTATTTATCATTCAAAGCACAACTTTACCTGGCCAAGACTTTGAGACATTTTTTCCCCTTCAAATAGTTGAGGGAGTGTGCCCACAGCTCATTTCTAAAACACCGAGCTGTGTCCGAGATGGTATTAGTTCCTTAGTTACCCCACGAGTAATAAGGAGTTTGTGAAACCTGGCCACTTAAACTAGGCCGGCTCACAGCCCTGCGAGCAGCTCTCCTGGGAAAATCAGTCCTCCAGTGGCCTGGGTTTCTGGCCCAAATGTCCCATGCCATTAAGGGAGCGTTCATTCATTTGTTCTCCAGCATCCTGGCCCAGCCCCTCCTTTGGGCTTTAAGGTTCAAGGTTGTAAGAGAAACTCAGACCCCAGGATACCCACTTCTGGTCATATCGCATATAACTTACCCTCACTCTTGCTCGTTTAAGGGCTACGGATGTACATATCCTTGGTTGGCCTTGAATGCACAGACCAGCCTACCTGTACCTCTGACTGCTGGTACTAAAGGCTACAAGCCACTCACACCCACCTTTATTCCTTACCCTTCTTACCCTCTACACAGTGGAGGAGACTTCAGACCCTGAAGGACGCTACTGATGGGCTACAATTCTAATGCTCCCTCCCCAAGTTTTCTTTGTTTGCTTCCTTTTCTTTTTCCTTTTCTTTCATTTTTTTTTTCTTTTCTTTTTTAAACTCATAGCTATCCTCCTGCCTCAGCCTTTGGCCCTTATTTTTATATATTTATACAAACCCAACATCCACAGGCTGAGTACCAGACCTGATTAGAGAGGCAGATTATGACTCAAATATCCAAGATTCCAAACACTGGTGCCTACTAGAACCCCAAGACATAGCAACCTCTGGGGGACATCTTAATTATTGAGGTGGGGACTTGGAGGGCTTCCTGCAAGAAGCCATGCTGGAGCTAAGACACTAGAGAGATAAAAAGCACAAAGATGGTATTTTCCCAAGATTTAAAGGTAGCTGTAGCCAGGAGCACTGCTCTCAGGGGCTACAGCCTGTGCTAAGGCCTACTGCAGATAAGGCACAGAACTCAGAAACCCAGTGCTGAGAGCTCCCAGTGCTGCTGTCCACCCTTGAGACTGAGCCCAGAGCTCAGGCACAACACACACATGTTCTACCGCTGAGCTATATCACCCCAACACTCATTTTATGTTCTTTTAAGACAGTCTCTCTACGTTAAGTTGCCCAGGCTAGCCCTGACACTCATTATTTAGTCTAGGCAGGCCCAAAACTGTTGCTCCTGCTGCCTCAGCCACCTGAGTAGCTGGCATTACAGCACTAGGCTCTGCTCTCTTCATGCTTCAAATCAATTAATAGAGGGTTTTGCAGAAAGATCGCAGAGTCTACTTGTCCTCAACCAAGATCTATTGGGCTCCAGGCTTTGTGGCCACCGAGGAAACAAAACACACAGAACTGGCAAACACCAGAATAAGGAGCCTGAGCCTGAATAAAAAGCACGGGGCGTGGCATTCTGGGAGGGCTTCCCGGAAGAGGCAGCCCATGAGCTGACTGTAAAGCCAAGCAGAAGAGAACGTGAAGCATGCCCTGACGGTGTGAAAGGACTCAGAAGCTGGGCAACAGGGACGGAGGAAGGGACAGAAAAGATGGCTGTGCACGGAGGTGGGTAAGCTGGACCTACTCTCACAGGTACCAAGCAGGCAATTACGGAAGGAGCTGAGCCGTGGGAAAGCGCTTGGAATCCGGGAGAAGGCCCAGAATCTCCCAGGCTCACCCAGGAAGGGGATGATGATCCAAGGAAAGGACTGTAGGAAGGCACAGGGCAGGAGTTGTTGAGATCACTCCCAAGAGGACCAAATGTTAGTAACCCTGATGGGCCACATTGGGGGGGGGGGGGGGTCATCATGCCAGAGATACATTCCTAACAAACACAAAACAACCGTTCTCGCTTCTTCAGAGACCGCTACAGACCCAATGTTAAAACTTTACAAGTGGCATGTATTCTAGGCTACTCCAGGAAGGCAGCAACAGCCAAAACCAATCCGGATCTGAAATCTTCTAAAAAAATCGATAGGTCAACTTGGAGATCACCGTAAAGATATCTGGAATCTATTAAAACCAACAGTGATGTCTGTCTGACTGCAATGGAACACAGGAAGAAATGGCGAGGCTTTACTTAAACGGGAAGAGATATAACAGCGTTCATGAAGTGTAGAAGAATCACAGTGCCTGGCTCGTACCTGTTTTTCTGAACTGTGATTCCCCTCTAAAAGTGAAGCAAGTGTTCATAAGAGGTGTCACGCCCTGAGCCTTGTCTGTACTGAGGCTGTACAGACTTTTCCATGGAAAAATATAAGTCAACATTGGTCTAAGCAAACAGCCCCGAAGTATCCCATGTATCCCTGTGCCCTGGGGAAATCAGTAACAACATGCCACCCCCCCAACCCCCTTTCCTTCTTTCTAGGCGAGGAAACAAGCTCCCAGCTGTCTGAGCACAAAGCCCGTGTTCTCACAATAGGATTGAAGGTGTGAGTGGCCCTTGTCTCTGTGGGAGGTTCAAAGTCCCCAGGCCAGGGGACTGCAGTATCTAGACTGCATCAAAAGAACACTCAGCTGTGGGAAGAAGGCTTCCAAGTTCCCAGAGAAAAGTCTGGGAGCCACCATGGTCTCGGGTCTGGGACACCTGGCAGAGCAGACGAACTTTCGCTGCCCTTTGGCCACAAAAGCATCCTCAACTCAAGCTGGGACCTCGGAGTATGGGATGGGGTGGGGGACCACTAGCCAGACGAAAGGCTGAAATGGCAGCGTTTCTCAAAAAAGTTATGAATCGGCGATTGGGTAGAAGTTGGGTGACGGCGCTGCCTAAAAGAAACAAAGCAACTGTGAGAAAAGGGGTGCATCCTTCCCTAACACCCCAGGTCCCCTTTCCTGGTTGACCTGAGCCCTTGCAGAGCTGTGGACTGGAGTTCCAGGGCACGAACCCCACACGGGTTCCGAAGTGCACCGGTCCTGCCGACAGCCCGGAAGATCCCAATCCGGGACGCGCAGCCCCCGGGGCAGAGGGCCGGGAACAAAGGGTGGGGCGCACGGCCCCCGCCTCTCCGCCCAGCCACCCGCCTTCAGGAGTGGGACCCCAGCCAGCGGCCGCGCCTCATTAACAACACAAAGCCAGGGGTCGGCGGCCCCTTTCATCCGGGCCCGGACCTGCAGCGCGCCCGGTGATCCAGACGCAGGATGGGCTAGAGGAGCCGGGGACCCCGTTGCTCGCAGATCGGGCGTCCAGCGATCGGTCGGCCCCCGCTCGCCAGCGTGCGAGCACCTGTGCGCGCGGCGCGCCCCCAGGTAGCCTGGAACCCGGAGAAGCCTTCGCCTTACCCTCCAGCCACAGGTGTCCGCGCCTCTCGCGCGGCCCGAGCCGCCCGCGGCCACTGCCAGCTGCGAGCCGTTGAGGCAGGCGTTGACAGTGAAGAAGAAGGAGCAGAGCTGCAGCCACGGGGCCATGGCCGTAACGCTCGCCCAGCCGGGCTGGTCTCCGCTAAGTTGCAGCCTGCAGCTCGCTCCCCAGCCCCTCTAGCTCCGAGTGGGCGGTGGCAGCGGCGGCAGAGGATGGCAGCCCTCACCGAGCATGCGCTGCCGTGTTTCGCCCCGCCTCTTTCCCCCAGGTCCCGCCCTCAATCTCAGTTTTCTGCCCTAGTCCCGCCCCTGTGGCCCGGCCCTTCTGTCTTGGCCCCGCCCCGCTGCCGCGGAGACTCTGGCCTCAACTGGAGGTTGGCACAGCATGAGGTTCAGCGCTAAGGGATTTTTTTTTTTTTTAATCTAAAGGATTTGTCCAAATGATTTCTCCGTGCAAAAACTTGGGGCGACTCAAAGAATATAATAATAGTAATTTTAAAATTAATAATTTAATAAGTACTTGCTTTTCAAATGTCAAGTTCCTTCTTGCATCCTACCAATGAAATGACAAGGAAATGTCATAATAAAGCCTCTAGGGAAATCCTGCCTCTGCATTTACTCCCGGGACCTAGGACAAATTACTTACTTCCTCCGAAGTGCTGCTCCCAGTAAGACAAAATGGAGAGCAAGACTCTTCATCCAGAGAGAGCTCTACTAACACGCAGGAAGCAATCAATAAAGGCTACAACCACGAACTGACTTGTGTAAGGTCACATAACTAGAACTGAAAATTAGCGTTCTTTTCAGACACAAGTCAAACTTACCTTAGGAAATGTGTCTCACAGTAGCAAAATGTACAAATTTACTGCTATTCTGCCACCCCCAACCACACCATGCATCTGTGCATCGGAGCCCCCCAGCCCTCAACTTTGCACCCTCATCTCTACAGCAGCTTCATCATGGCTGACCCCCTTTTACTCCCACCCCTACGTACTGTACCGTACAGACATCCACCCCGACACAGATCGCTTAATTTCCCAGCTAACACTCTTCAGTAATGATGTTCAAAAAGGAAACCCATCCAGGTCTTCACCCTGCCCTCACTTCTTGTCTCTAACTGTACTGAGTCCCCCTTGACTCAATCTTGATCTTTTTTTTTTTAAACTGTCCTTTTGTCCATTCAAGAAGGCAGCCTCCTTCACATTTCAGAGCCCAGAAAACCTTCCTTCTAGCAGGGCATAGTGGCTCCTGTCTTGAATCCCAACACCCAGGAGGCAGAGGCAGGTAAGAATGTTTTGGTTTATATGTCACTGTCAAGAGTTCAGACATGGGGCTGGAGAGATAGCTCAGCGGTTAAGAGCACCGACTGCTCTTCCTGAGGTCCCGAGTTCAAATCCCAGCAACCACATGGGGGCTCACAACCATCTGTAATGAGATCTGATGCCCTCTTCTGGTGTGTCTGAAGGCAGCTATAGTGTACTCATATACATAAAATAAAATCTTTAAAAAAAAAAAAAGAGTTCAGACATGTTTGAATATGCTTGGCCCAGGGAGTAGCACTATATTTGGGGGTGTGACCTTGTTAGAGTAGGTGTGGCCTTGTTGGAAAAGAACAGTGTGTCACTATGGGGGGTGGGCTTGGAGACCCTCCTCCTAGCTGCCAGGAAGCTAAGCTGTTCCTGGCTTCCTTTGGTTGAAGATGTTTGCCTCCTTTGGTCAGCAACTCCCACAGCATGTCCGCCTGGATGCTGCCTGGATGCTGCCTGGATGCTGCCTTGCTTCCTGCCATGATGATGATGACTGAACCTCAGAACCTGTAAGTCACCCAATTAAATGTTGTTCTAAGAGTTGCCTTGGTCCTAGTGTCTCTTCACAGCAGTGGGACCCCTAGCTAAGACAGCCAGAGTGGTTAGGCGCCTGTCCTGTGGGGCCATAAAGTCCACAGAAGACTGCCCTTCCAGATGAGCCTTCCCTGAGTAGACACAAGAGGCACACTGCTCCTCTCAAGAATCTGCAAGTTAGAGCTTTCCTTCCACCCTCCTTCTTACTCTAGGCATTCCAAGTCTCCTTAGCAAAGGCTGCCCAGGCTCAGGGTTGCCACAGAAGATATGTTGTCAGGATGGATGACCTGGCTTTGGGGGAAAGACTGAGAAAATCATGAGGTTATTGACTCCTTAATCTACATGCACTGTCTAGACATATTCCATAACTTACTAATCAATCAGGCCCAGCGATTTTAAACTATTCTCTCTCTCTCTCTCTCTCTCTCTCTCTCTCTCTCTCTCTAGTTATTTTCTGTGCTCACTCTATCTGCGTGCACACCTGCAGGCCAGAAGAGGGCGTTGGATCCCCATTATAAATGGTTGTGAGCCACGATGTGGTTGTGAGGAATTGAACTTAAGACCTCTGGAAGAGTAGTGTTCTTAACCACTGAGCCATCTCTCCACCCCTGTAGTGGTAATTTTGGTTTCCAGTGGGTCACACTCACACCCAACCACCCAGGAGTTCTTTGGATTTGAGAATAAAACACACACACACACACACACACACACACACACACACACACGTCAGTTAATTTATGACGTGCTGTGACTAGCTCAAAGATTGGACACTAAACCTTACCCTACTACCCCAGGCCCAATGGGGAAGTGACACTCGGTCTTTTTTTTCGGAGCTGGGGACCGAACCCAGGGCCTTGCGCTTCCTAGGCAAGCGCTCTACCACTGAGCTAAATCCCCAACCCCGAATTCTTACATGGATGATCAGATGTCTCTCCTGCAGCTGTTCCATCCCATCCTTCTCTGAGTCACAGCAGTTCTCTCCTTCGTTTCTCCCAGTTTCTAGCCCAAGCAAATCTACAGGTCCTGCCTCAGTCTACCTGCCTAGCCATTGGCCATTGGCTCTTCATTGATTGATCAAAAACCAATCGGGGACAAGCAATAGAGCGGGGGGGGGGGGGGGTGTTGGGGATTTAGATCAGTGGTAGAGCTCTTGCCTAGCAAGTGCAAGGCTCTGGGTTTGGTCCTCAGCTCGGTGGGGGTGGGGGGTGGGGGGTGGGGGGTGGGGGGTGGGGGTGGGAATCATGTCTCTTCCTTTGACTATCAAAGCAATAGAGCCAATCCCCAGCAACCCCCTCCCTCTCTTTTTCTTTTAAGGATATATATTCTAACCTTGAGGTTTCTGAGTTATGGACGTGAACTACTACCAAAGTCCTCACTATTTTTTCACCTTAATTGCCTCTCTGATTGCTAATGGGGTGGTGCTAATTTCAGTCACCTCTCCCTCCTGTCTGGCTCACCTTTCTGTCCTTAATACGTGGCCCTCTACTTGTCCTGAATCTTCAGCTGGCAAGAAACTGTCTTTGCCAAAAAGATGTTGATAGTCTGGGAGTACAGTTTCCAGGTACACGCTCCTTGGTGTTTTGTTTTGTTTTGTTTTGTTTTGTTTTGTTTTGTTTTGTTTTGTTTTGTTGAAGTTGTATTCTGCAGGGAGGAGAAGGGAGGGGAAGCGACACGTGGAGTTTATGGAAGAGAGCCTTACAGACAGGGTTAGGGATGAGTGTTGCCACCTGGGTTTTATTCACATTATCATGTGATATTGTAGTAGTGAAGGCATTGGGCTTCATGCTGCAGAGTCCAGAGACTACTCTGCTTTTCTGAACAAAGATGGTGGGTTCAGAAGGAAAACCTTGGGGTGTCCAGTCTAGAACACAGTGGAAAGACATCCCTCAGGCCCAAGGAGTGAAGGACCTTCTGCTTACCTTCTAACAAGACCTCAAGCATGTGTGGAAGTGAGAAGAGGAGCCACATACATCAAAGGGTCTAGTTTGGCCAGGAAGTTTAGGCTGTAACTTGAAGTTTTACAACATTGTTGCCGTTTTGGTCTTCCGTGGTGATTATCCTCTTTTACCCTGGCTTTCTGGAATGTTGAGAGCCACAGGGAGGGACCTGAAGCTTCTAACCTGGAAAAAAAAAAAAAAGATAAAAGAACAGGACCCCACACGGCCTCATGAATCATGATTTCCTCCACACTGCTGTAGAGATGAACAGGGGAGCCCTCCCCAAAGGCAGGGTCTGCTCCTACCCACCAGGAGCAGGATGGGGGAGCATCTACAGACATCTTCACTATTCCTGCCTGTCTTACTTCTCTGCCCTCACTGGTTGTCACTCTGTTTGGCACAGCAGTCAGATACTACCAATCGGTCACCGATCACCATGTACCGCCTTTGTCTAGCACGTTGCACGGCCCTGGGGTCCATCTCCAGCATGACTTAAAAAGGCTAGGCTGATTCCATGATAGCCCGCAAAGTGGCAGTTCAGGAGACTAGGCCTAAGAACTGGGCAAGCCCAGGCAAGTCAGTTCCTAGAAAAAAAAAAACAAACCCAGGCTTCAGGCAGCTAGTCAGAAACTGCCCTGCCTTCCGAAGCTGCCCTGACACCTGGCCTGAGGCAAGGGCAATGGGTCTGCAGCAGTTTCCAGACTTCCCCAGCAGCAGTTTCCAGACTTCCCCAGCAAGTTGCCCTAGAGGTTAAGATAGAGGTCACCTACCCTTGAATCCCCCTAATGCACTTTAAATCAGGCCTGTGAGCTCACTTGGTTGTCTCTCTTATCTTGGAATGAGAGGCCCCAGCATGCTGGCCTCCTAAGCCTGCCCAAACTGATGACTGGAGACCAAATATTCAAATGTTTGAGACTATGGGGGACATCTGGATCCAAACCACCCCAGTCTCATGTAACATTTCATTGTCATGTCTCAAGTTGAGTGGCTATGACAGTCTCTCAGAGTTTCTTAGAAGACCGCACACCATTTTGTATGAATCGACTCAGGTCAGATTTTAAAATGCATGATTCCTGTCTTTCTGGAATTTTCTGCTTAGCATACTTAGAGATGGCTGTTAGCTGCAGTGTGGGTCCTGGGATCCAAAACTGAGTCCTCTGGAAGAAGAACTGGTGCTCTTAACCAGTGAGACATCCCTTAAGCACCCCTAAGATTAGTTTTTTTAAAAATTATGTGTATGTGTGTGTTGGGGGGGGGGCGGGCTTTGTACCCATGAATGCAGCTGCCAGTGGAGGTCAGAGGTATCATACTCCCCTGGAGCTGGGGTTACAAGCCACTGGGAGCTAGCTGCCTGTTGCAGGTGCTAAGAATGGAACGTTGGTCCCCTGAGCCTGCTCTCCGGCTACTGTGGTTTTTATTTTTAATTAATTAATTTAGAGGCATGCTCATGCTTTCTGTCCCAGACTGGAACTTGTTATAACCTTGGCTGACTTGGAATTCAAGATCCTCCAGCCTCTGCCTCTAGGTGGCAGGTGTCCAGCTCTACCCCAGAGGAGCTCTGTACTCCCAAGTTAGGCAGAGCCTAAAGCTCCTCACCAGGAAGTGAGGTACACACTGCTGTGGGACAGACTGGCAGCTGTACTCTGACAGTTCTCTTCCTACCCAAGGCCCTGGCCTAGGAGATTCTACAGGTCTATGTATAGCTACAGTTTGCTTCAGGTGGAGCAGAAAGTAACAGCTTGCAAAAACAGAGCAGGGCACTGAGCCGAGCTCAGGTACAAAATAACTCAGGCGCACATCTGCAACAAAACCTCACATCTGCAACAAAATGTGCTAGCTTTGAGAAACCCCAGGAAGTACCTACTGCAGGCTGCTTCCTCTCCTCACCAAGCGACCTGGTGGCCTCGAGTGGGACAGCAGAGCTGCATCTCCCACATCCTAAAGTACGGATGGAGACCTCTGTGGTTTAGCGCAGGCAGGGTAGATACAAGTGCTCACCCCTTCCTTCACTACAGGGTTCCACTGGCCTTCAGTGCACATAAATAGATAAAGTGGAAATCTGCAATAAATTCTTCCATCCCTGCTGGCTGCCATTATGTAATGTCTCACAATGTTTCCCAGGGACCCTTGAGGCAGTCTCCTTTACTGCCTCCGTGGAGCTTCCAACTTTGTTCATGACTTCCAAACTGCTCTCCATAAAATCCAGCCGTCTGTGAACAGGTCACTCTCACAGTCTGTGCCTGCAAAACTATGCATGTGTCGTCAGTGCTGAGAGTGGTATGCAGGGCCAGAGACCAGGTTTCTCTTTCTGAAAAGTGGCAACACTTCAAGCTCGGTTCAAATGAAATCTTTCACAAAAACGATTTTAAGCTCACAGAAGTAGTCCAGAAATAGTTCCCAGAGTACCAAAAATAATTTTCACCCAAAGACTGCAAAGGTTTACTCCTGTGTAACCAGAGTGCGATTGTTGAAGCCAGAATCTTAAGGCAATATAGTTATCTATAGCTTTTAGAATGTCGCCATTGTTCTTGCTGTTTGAGTAAAAAAGTAAGGAAAAAATGTAGGGTAAGCAGAGCAGTGATAGCAGAGGCTTTGATCCCAGCACCTGGGAGGCAGAATCAGGAGGTTCTCTGTGAGGTTGAGGCCAGCCTCATTTATAGAACAAGTTCCAGGACAGCCAGGGCTACACAGAGAAACCCTGTCTTGAAAATAAACAAAAGGTAAAGCAAACAACAAGAAAACCCAACAAAAGAAGATCAAGCTTAATGAGGAAAGACATCAGATATTGAACTTTGGTTTGCAAAAGAACGTCTGTACACACATGCACCTATGCACACACACAGCACAGACATTTCTGTCTGTCTGTCTGTTATCTATGAAAACAGAAAAAAATATAGAATGAATTCCAATATGCTTTATACCCAGTTTGTCCTCTTCGATCCCCACCTCCAGTGCCGGGTGTGATGCTCAGGACTGCCTGGTAGAGGTAAGCTAGGCAACCCCTATGAATGAACCACATTTCTTCCTGGTCTCTATTGTTGATGTTGCTATGATACATTTTCTCCATTGTTTTGTTTATTTGTTGTATTCAGGGTTTTGTTTTTCAGTGCTGGAAGGGTGGCATCCAGGGCCTCAAACAGGCTGGGTAAGTATTCTACCTAAACCTTAAATTCTAAAAGAGATGAATCACATACTTTCAAACATGTGCCCCCACTGTGTGCGTGTTCGTGTGCGTGCGTTCATGCGTGTGTCTGTCTGTCTGTCTGTCTGTCTAGGTCAGAGGCAAACTCTCTGGAGTCAGTTCTTCCTTCCACCACGAGGGGCTTGGAGAATAGCAGGCATTTTTATTCACTAAACTGTCCTTCCAGCGCCAGCTTCCCTTGTTTCACAATCAAGACTCCATGTAGTTATCTGACTTTATTAGGCTGCTCCTTGTGACAATCTCTCAGACTTTCTGTTTGATGACCTTGAGGGTTTTGAGGAGTGCACATTAGATGGTTTGAGGACTATTCTCAAAGCTCATTGTCTAAAGTGGGCTGTAGGTTTCTGACAGGGAACCACAGTCTTGAAGTGCAGCCCCAGTCCAGAATACTACTTTGCATTCAATTACCGTATCTCTTCAGACTTCTCCGATTTATCCACATCTTTCGGTCCTTGTATTTTCCCTGCCTAGCTCTAGAATAAACCATTTCTCCAAGAATCTACGGCTCCTATATTGTCTCCCATTTATACACTATGTTCTAGCTATATGCATTCCTATTGGAAATCTCAGTGCTCCTAGGTCTTCTCAGGGGACAGGATATGCATTTATGTCTTAATATATGTATGTATTTATATATTTGTACATATTTGATTTATCTACCTCTCTCTGTGTGTACATATGTGTGTATAGATCTACCATGCGTTCCTTAGATAATTTGAATTCTAATCTAACACCACAGACTCATTGTAGCCTTCTATTCTATCTTGTCATTTCTTCTTGCCATAAGGAGAAATTTGCCTTTTATCATTCACAACACAGTTTACCTGCACCATAACATATCTGGCAATTCACAGAGCAATGTACTAACCAAATCAGACATCCTCAAATCATTGTATCTGATTAGTCATTTCCCATGAAGGGAAGCACAATTGGGAGTGCCCAGGGAATCCCCTGGCGTTATGACATCCCTCCATGAGGCAGATGGCCTAACTGAGCCTTGGAGAGGTTTACTAAAGATACTCGATAATGTTTCAAAGATGGCTCCATAAGGATCCAGTGTATCTTTGGAATTAGAGATTGTTATTGGTGCCATTTCTCCCAAATCATAGTAAACAACTCTGAGAATCAGCAGGGGGGAACAGTATCTCTCATTACACCTATTAGCTCCCTGGAATCGCTTTGCTTTTTTTCCAGGAAATTTGAGATCTGCTGGTTTAGCAGTCTTAATCTCAAAGGAAACCTAGTGATGACTCCATTGGATCGGAAGGTCAGGCTGTCACAAGGCCATTTTGGATCCCTATTGCCACCGAAAGGTATTTCTTTCCTGGCTGGAGTGATTGATCCCTAATTCAAAGGGGAAGTCGATGTGTTTCCACAGTAGGGGCAAAGATCGTGATCTCTGGAATTTAGGGACTCTTGGGTACAGCACTCAGTATTTCCATGGCTGTTAATGGAAAACTATAACAACAACGAAAACAAACAAACAACCGGGCAGAGCCGAGGCTGGATACATGGCTTAGCCACTAAGATTGCTCTTCCAGAGGACCAGGTTTAATCCCCAACACCTACACAGTAGCTCATAACTGTGTCTAACTCCAGTTCCTGGGGATCCATTGCCCTCTTCTGGCAGTTTTGGGAACTGCATGTACACGGACGTTCACGTGGGCAAAACACCTGTACATTAACTATGTATGTATGTATGTATGTATGTATGTATGTATGTATGCATAGTATGTATGTATATATGTATTTATGTGTGTATATATGTGTGTATGCATAGTATGTATGTATATATGTATTTATGTGTGTATGTATAGTATGTGTGTATATATGTATGTATGTATGTGTTATAGTATGTATGGTATATATGTATGTATGCATAGTATGTTTGTATGTATGTATGTATGCATGTATAATGAACAGCAGGAGTACTGGGTATTCAGAGTTTGGGGAATTGAGGTTTGAGTCTGTTCATCAATCAGTTGAAGAGTTCCCACCAGCTAACCTCTCTGAAGGTAAGGGAGACACAGAATGGGGAAATAGTGTAGGAGGGTCAGAGATCTCAATTATATGTTAAAGAAACTACATATTTTCCCCTGATATATGAATGGAATTGTTCATGTTGAATATTTTTAAAGATTTATTTATTTATTTTTATATATAAGTACACTGTAGCTGTCTTCAGACACACCAGAAGAGGGAATCAGATCTCATTACAGATGGTTGTGAGCCACCATGTGGTTGCTGGGATTTGAACTCGGGACCTCTGGAAGAGCAGTCGGTGCTCTTAACCACTGAGCCATCTCTCCAGCCCTGTGTTGAATATTTTAATGTTATATAAAATTAAATTACCATTGTAATTGCATATAAAAGTTGCTGAAGTTACAATTTAGTCCTTTGTGGGGTTGAAACAGGGTCTTATATAGCCCATGCTAGCCTCGAGTTCACTATGTAACTGTCTTGAATTCCTAATGTTTCTTTTACCTCTGAGGTACTGGGATTCCAGACTTGTATCTCCCTGCCTGGCTCTAGTTTAGACATTAAATAACCGAATATTCAGTGGGACAGTGACTAATTAATATAGCTAGCAATACATACAATTACTATTGGGACTGCTTTGTCATTTTGGAAAGAGCTTCTCCCAAAAGATGAGAGCATCTTCATTCCTGTATCCTAGAAATCATGGACCTTTGGGCGTGTGTGAGAGGAGCACAGGGAAGGTGAGTACCAAGGGAAGCGTTTACTAGTTATCAATTTGTTACCGCTTAGGTTCAAAGTTCACCCATCATAACTGATAGGCAAAAAATGAAGCTGGTCTACTTTTTTCCTGTCAGCCAGCATTATACTATACTTGTCAATAGAGGGCGATGAAGAGACGCCACAGGAATAAAGAAGCACGCTCCTGCTGAAGCATTCCTGCAGTCTAGCAGGCTCTTGGAGGCGTCTTCTCCAGCTCGTTTTCAGTCACCACTGGGTGGCTTTTCCCGCTCCTGAAGTGGAGGTTGGTTCAGTAGTGTCCAGCTTTGTCTGGTACACATGCAGTTTTCCCAATACCAGGTTTTACAAAAGCTGCCTCCCGCAATACTCAGCACCCAGAAGTGCCAGTGGCCAGAGCGCTCCTGTTCTCGCTGTTGGGAAATTTCATGAAAGAGCGGTTTTAACCATATCAGAGTCAGTGGCTCTCAAGATAGCACAGCAGTTTCTCTGCCGCCCGGGAATCTTGGCTGCCCTCCCCAGACCCAGGTCTCTGCTCTGGCAGAGGGGCTCTATTTTGGGTTGTCCTCAGCTCCAAGCAGTAGCTGTTGCTTCTTTTGTTTTCTTTTGAGGGTAAGGGGACAGGATTTATCTTTTTTTAAAAAATTGGATAGTTTACTTATTTATATTTCAAATGTTATTCCCTTTCCCGGTTTCCCCTCTGTAAACCCCTACCCTATCCCCCTTTACCCTGCTTCTATGAGGGGGCTCCCCGACCCACCCTCTCCTACCTCACCACCCTAGCATTCCTCTACACTGGGGCATCCAGCCTTCACAGGACCAAGGGCCTCTCCTCCCACTGATGCCAGATAAGGCCCCTTCAGCTCATTCAGTCCTTCCCCTAACTCCTCCATTGTGGTCCCTGTACTCAGTTCGATGGTTGACTTCAAGCATCCACATCTGTATTGGTCAGGCTCTAGCAGAGCCTCTCAGGAGACAGCTGTATCAGGCTCCTGTCGGCATGCACTTCTTGGCATCAGCAATATTGTCTGGGTTTGGTGTCTGCATGTGGGATGGATCCCCAGGTGGGGCAGTCTCTGAATGGCCTTTCCTTCAGTCTCTGCTCCAAACCTTGTCTCTGTATTTCCTTTAGACAGGAGCAATTCTGGGTTTAATTTTTGGAGATGGGTGAGTGGTCCCATCCCTCAAACAGGGGTTGGGGAGCGCATTCCTAACCTCTGGATATGGTCTGGACAGGTTCTCCCTCCCATTTGTGGGGTATTTCAACTAATGTCATCCCCATGGGGTCCTGGGAAGCTCTTGCTTTCCTGTCATCTGGGATTTTCTCATTGCTACCCCTAGTGCTACACAGCTCTGTTCAACTTCCCGACCCTCTGTACATCTCCTCATCTCCTCCCATACCTGATTCCTCCCCTCTTTTTCCCCTCCCCTTCCTCTCTTCCTCCCAAGTCCCTCCCACCCTCTATTTCCCTTGACTATTTTGTTGCCCCTTCTGAGTAGGACTGAAGTGTCCACTCTTTGGTCTTCCTTCCTCTTGAGCTTCATGTGGTCTGTGAGTTGTGTCGTGGGTGTTACAAGCTCTTTGCCTAATATCCACTTATCAGTGAGTGCATACCATGTGTGTTATTTTGTGACTGGGTTACCTCACTCAGGATGATATTTTCTACTTCATTCCATTTGCCTATGAATTTCATAAAGCCATTGTTTTTAATATCTGAGTAGTACTCCATTGTGAAATGTACCACATTTTCTGTATCCATTTCTCTGTTGAAGGGCATCTAGGTTCTTTCCAGCTTCTGGCTATTATAAATAAGGTTGCTATGAACATAGTGGAGCGTGTGTCTTTGTTATATGTTGGAGCATCTTTTGGGTATATGCCCAGGAGAGGTATAGCTGGGTTCTTGGGTAGTACTATGTCCAATTTTCTGAGGAACCTCCAGACTGATTTCCAGAGTGGTTGTACCAGCTTGCAATCCCATCAACAATGGAGGAGTGTTCCTCTTTCTCCACATCCTCGCCAGCATCTGCTGTCACCTGAGTTTTTGATCTTAGCCATTCTTATTGGTGTGAGGTGGAATGTCTTCCTGCTTTATTTTCCTAACTGTAGGGCTTACAGCTGTGTGCCACAACTTTCTTTACAAATTTTTTTAATCTTTTTCTTTGAGAATTTCATGCAATGTCTTTTGATTATATACTCTATATAGTGTTCCCTCTATTTTGAACTTACCAGTCCCCCCTTTCTCTTATTTCTTATTATAGTCATTAGTTCCTTATTTTTTTTTCCTGCTTAAATTATATGGTTTCTGTGTACTAGTTGGACGCAGGCTAGTCTGTACCTGAGATAGTTCCAGAATTGCTTAGTGGCTCCCCAGTGTTTCTCTGAGGAGAAACAAAACTGAGTTAGGCAGGTGTCAGAAATGCTTCAGTACCCTGGAGCCCCCACTCGCTTTGAGATTGTGCATACAGAATACTCCACCTCCCTTGTAACAATGCACTTGGCAGCCTAGTTCCTTCCCCGTGTGTAACAGGCACATACACCCCTCTGCAAACACTCAGCGTCTTCAGAAGCCCCTCGACATCCCATCTGTGTTAGAGATACACTTACTCCCGTCTCTGGACAGCGTTTGAGTTCCCTTGCCACTTAGAACAGAGTAAGGCAGCTTCTGTCCAAGTACATTCCTAATATATCCAAATAACATAAGGGGGTTGGAGAGATAACTCAGTGGTTAAGAGCACTGACTGCTCTCCCTGAGGTACTGAGTTCAACTCCCAGCAACCACATGGTGGCTCACAACCATCTGTAATGGGATCCGATGCCCTCTTCTGGTGTGTCTGAAGACAGCAACAGTGTGATCATATGAATAAAATAAATCTTAAAAAAAAAAAAAAAAAGAACGTGAGGGCTAAGCTGGCCTGACCTGGTGAGCAAAGCTGTGTTTTATAGTAGAGAGAATCCCCTATTTATTATCTTCTGTCCATGCATAAGTGGGCGTGTGTGTGGTTGCAATCAGAGGTATTAAGGGACGGGACAGGCATAGTAGAAAAATGAGTACACAACCTAGACTATCAACTAAAATAGAGAACGCCCAGGGGTTGGGGATTTAGCTCAGTGGTAGAGCGCTTGCCTAGCAAGCGCAAAGCCCTGGGTTCGGTCCCCAGCTCCAAAAAAAAGAAAAAAAAATAGAGAGCGCTTAGAAGTCACCCCTCGACCCGAGAAGGAGCTCTACCATGGGGGAAGGAACCACTGGAGTTTGAAGGCTCCTGAGAGCTTGGCCTTTTTACTGTTGGGCCGTCTCTTAAACCTCCTAATACTGAGTTGGTACTTTTGGTTCCTATTTCACAAGGGTTAGGACAGATTAACCAAGAAAGGACAAGTGACAGAGACAGAAAGGGGCTGGAAAAACAAATAGGGAAAGGCCTGTCACTACAGTATAATTGATAGTTCCTATCACAAGCCTGGGTCACAAACAGATTAATTTGTTCTATGTTTATATACTGTTTAGAATGTTAACACAGGGAGGTGGATAAAATACAGTTTCTAGTGCCTAAAGAAAAAAAAAAAAAAAAAAAAAAGAAGTCACCCCTCACTCCCTTAAACCACCTAAAAGGAGACCAGAACAATAACCCAGGCCCTGGATACTCCTGCTCCAGGGGCTTTAGGTCCATCTTGATAGTGTATATCTCCTTGGTCTGTTTTATCTCTTTGCTCCAAATAAAATTATCTCACTTCTTTTGCAGATCTATGTGAGCCCTTGTTTTCAATTCTTTAGCTAAGAGGCCAAGAAGCTAGAAACACCCAACCCAGATCCCACCACTGCCACAAACAGCCAGTTACCACAATGGTCCTAACCCATCCTTGGCAATGTTTTAGCCTCCCTTAAGCATATGCTAAATACACCCTTTATCACAGAGCCACACCCACCCTCCAGTCTCCTTTATGAGAACAGTAATCCCACTTACTCCACTCTCTACTCTCTTTCTACTCTCAGAAACCTCAAAGGAATCCCAAAGGCCCGCTCTTGTCACCCTGGCAATTAGGGGCTCAACACACAAATCAGGGTGAGGGGTAACAGATATCAGGGCTGTGCGGTAGCAATATTTCTATTAGTGTGAAAAACGAGAGAAACAACCTTGATATCTGAATGAAAGAAAGGAAAAGGAAAGGAAAGGCCGTGACTGCTTCTAGGAATGGCGGAGGAGAAAGTTTCCTGTAGATGTATGGGAGAGCACAGTCAGAGGCAGGTATGACTGGGAGAGTCCAGAGTGGTCCCGACCCTGCCTCAACCATGTGGGAGAGGGGACAGGATGGGAGAGAGGGGATCCAAGTCCAGCAGCCCAGAGGCCAAAGATCTGAAAAGGGGCAGGTAGCCAAATGTCTGGATTTTATATGGAAGAAGCTATGGGAAGGGCAGGTTGGCCCCTGAGCTGGAGAGTTCAGGGTAGAGGGCCGGAAGTGCCAGCCATACTCTACCAAGACAGGTTGGCACTGAGGAACTCTGAGAAAACCTGGAGGCCAGGTCCACTTTGATGTGTTAAACAGGTACCACAGCCACTTGTCCAGGGTTTGAAACTCTATCAACAGAGACAGCTGAAAACACACCGTGGGGAGGCTAATTCGTCTGCTTCCGGGAGGCAGTGTGACGAGGACGATGGCAAACAGCCTTTCCCTAGCATAAAATGTAAGACTCTGAAGTGCGCGTGGTTGCTATGTTGTCCGTCCGCTAATGAAACCAAGCCGTCGTGAGTAAAGCTGCCCGACGAAACGCCCTCTACCTACCACCCACAGTCCATCGCTGCCCCTTGAAAACCCTGCTTCCCCGACACACAGGGCCTGCTTCCCTTTCTGCTTTCGGAGTCACAGTACGTTCTGCTTGAGAGCAGCTGATGGAGAACAGACCTCAGGGGTTTGGGGACCTCAGCTTTGCTTTGTCCCCAAACTTCAGGACTAAAAGGAGAAAGAGATCATTGCCAAGCTGATTAGGTAACCATATCACTAAAGATAACTAACAAACTTCTTATCCGCTAGTGAAAAACAAACCAAAGAGCCTCGGCCTCTTATGACATAAAAGAAAGAAAACTTAAGATTGTAGTAAGACAGCGAGCGGAGCCAGCCATCAATGGAACCCAATGTTTTGGGTCTGGGAAGATTCCTGGCAAACCCTGAGACATCTAGAGGGCTCATGTGGGAGCCATTCCCCGCCAGGATGCATTCCCTGCCACAGCTCTTTGCCTTTTACTTAGCTCAGGCGAATTCCCCCACCCCCCACCAGAGGAAATTCCTGCACTTGGTTTTAGCGCCTCTGTTTGGAGTGTGTTTTCTGGTATTTTAATTTTTAAATCTCTTAGGCCTTCCCTTGACTTTTAAGAAAATTACTTGTCGGGCTGGAGAGGTGGCTCAGCGGTTAAGAGCACTGACTGCTCTTCCAGAGGTCCTGAGTTCAATTCCCAGCAACCACATGGTGGCTCACAACCATCTGTAATGGGATGCGATGCCCTATTCTGGTGTCTGAAGACAGCTACAGTACTCATATACATTAAATAAATCTAAAAAAAAAAAAAATTACTTGTCGGGCTGGGGATATGGCTCAGAGGTTAAGAGCACTGACTGCTCTTCCAGAGGTCCTGAGTTCAATTCCCAGCAACCACTTGGTGGCTCACAACCATCTGTATCTGTAATGAGATCCGATGCCCTCTTCTGTTGTGTCTGAAGTCAGCTACAGTGTACTTGTATGCATAAAATAAATACATCCTTTTTCTAAAGATTTATTTATTTTATTCATAGATGGTTGTGAGCCACCATGTGGTTGCTGGGAATTGAACTCAGGATCTCTGGAAGAGCAGTCGGTGCTCTTAACCTCTGAGCCATCTCTCCAGCCCAAAATAAATAAATCTTAAAAAAAGAAATTACTTGTCTTTTGTAACTTTACAGACTCCAAGGCTGTAGCCTTTAAAAGTCTCTCTGTGACTTAGGAAACAGGTATGAATGGTAAGGAAATTTTGGCGAGGGAAATTATGTTTTTCTTCATTCAGTGCTGGATGCGTGTAGGTCTGAAATGATGACCTTTCTGTGGCGTTTTATGTTTTGTTATTGTTTACTATTAGATTTCTGTTTTTAAAGGATTTATTTATTTTATGTATGTGAGTACACTGTAGCTGTCCTCAGATATACCAGAAGAGGACATCAGATCTCATTACAGATGGTTGTGAGCCACCATGTAGTTGCTGGGAATTGAACTCAGGACCTCAGGAAGAGCAGTCAGTGCTCTTAACCACTGAGCCATCTCTCCAGCCCTGAGGTTTCTTTTTTTTTTTTTTTTTTTTTTTTTATTTATTTCTTATATATGAGTACACTGTAGCTGCCTTCAGACACACCAGAAGAGGGCATCAGTTCTCATTACAGATGGTTGTGAGCCACCATGTGGTTGCTGGGATTTGAACTCAGGACCTCGGGAAGAACAGTCAGTGCTCTTAACCACTGAGCCATCTCTCCAGCCCTAAATATTTAGTCTATCTTTTTTTTTTTTTTTTTTTTTTTTGGTTCTTTTTTTCGGAGCTGGGGACTGAACCCAGGGCCTCGCGCTTCCTACGCAAGCGCTCTACCACTGAGCTAAATCCCCAACCCAGCCCTGAGGTTTCTTAATCTTAAGAAATAACCACAAAGCTTTATGTAGGGCTCATCAAGTTAAAGGTCAATATGAACTGTTATGTCTAAAATGGGTTGAGTCAGAGCTGACCACTGGGCAGCACTTCCTGTACCTGCCTATGAGCTCAATGTAGTTTTTTGTTTTTTTTTTTTTTTCTTAATAAGCTGACAGAGAAAGATGCTCATCATTGTAGCCTGAGATAATTCTGATCTATAACCCTAATAGATCAGTATTATGATGTGCATTGAATAAACCATTCCTGTCTGATGGAGATCAGTGTTTGTGTGGTTTGTGGGACAGCTCATGCACCCCAAGGATTAATAGTAATATTGACCTCTTTGCAACACAGTCTCATGTAGCCCAGTCTTGAAATCTCTATGTAGCTGAGGAGGACCTTGAACTTCTGATCTTCCTGCCTCGACCTCCTAAATACTAAGATTCTAGGCTGGTGCCACCACTCCTAGCTTATGCTGTGCTAGAGATTGAACCCAGGGCCACCCGTGTACCAGACAAGCACCGTGCCAACTTCTTGTAGCCCTCTGCCTTGCCTATAACACTAACATTTTAAAAATGCTGTTTATCCTATTTGTGTGTGAGAGTGTTTTGTTCCCACACACCTCTGCCTATCGCCTGACCACTGCTGGTGATGTTTTATATGAGAAAAAAAAAGCACATTGCAGGGGCTGAGGAAACGGCTCAGGGGGTAAAGTGACTGCTGCACAAGTGTGAGGGCCTCCAGTTAGGGCCTCCCTGGCGACAGCTAGGAGTTGTAGCATGTGTATGGAAATGCAGTGCTGAGTTAGGGGCAAAGACAGGTAGAACCCCAAAGCTAACTGACCAGCCACCCTGACCTGAGCGATGAACTCCATGTTCTCAACAGGAAGGTGGGAGGCAATTTCTGAAGACCCTGGCTGTCAACCTCTGGCTTCTGTCACACACACACACATGCACCTACATACACACATCCGTACAAACATGAGCATACACACTCAGCGCACGCATATGCACCAACAGTATAGCACATTATAAAAGTGCATGTGTGACAAGGGGCTTCTTGTGCGAAGTACATGGGCGTGCGTGGCGAGCAGTGACTCTCCCAGGATCGTGGGTTGCTGGTTAGTGCCTGCTGTCTTAGTTTCCTTATGTTTCACAGTTTTGAATACGAGAATGTATTATTTTCCCAATAGAAAGTTCACTATGAAGAAAGGCAGAGGAGGGAAGGGCTCTATTAACTGGAACAAAAGAAAACGAGCAAGGCTAGGTAATGGTGGCGCGTGCCTTTAATCCCAGCATTCTGGAGGCAGAGGCAGGGGGATCTCTGTAAATTAGAGGCTACCCTGGTCTATAGAGCAAGTTCCAGGACAGCCAGGGATATACACCCGGATTTAGAAAACAAACAAAAAAAAACCCAAAAACAAACAAACAAACCCAAGACAAGACAAGGAAAGGAATGGAAAGAAAAGAAAATGGGAACAGGGCCATCGACTAACTGATCTAATGTCTGAAATCCTCACTGACCCCCGTCCTCCGCCATGCCCTGAGCACCTGGCTTACAAGCATGCACCACCACACCTGGCTCAGAGGGGTTCTTTCCTCCCTTCTTCCCTTCCTCCTCTCCCTCCTTTTTATAAACATTTACTTATTTTTTGTTGTAAGTGCTTGGGTGTTTTGCGGACATCTGTGCACCACATACATGCAGTACCCAATGAGGCCAGAAGAGGGAGGGAGAGAGCTTCCTTGGGTACGGAGCTAGAGATGGTTGGTAGCCATCTTTTCTGGGAACCAAACTCAGGTCCTCTGGAAGAGAAGAGGACCTTTACTGCACTTAACTGCAGAGCTATTTCTTTAGCCCAGAGCATTTTTTCTTTCTTTCTTTTTGATGGAAAATCAGATTTATTTTTCCCAGCATAAGACTTTCCGTAGTTTCGACAGAAACCTCGTTTACTTATCCCACAGGAGGACCTGCCGTTTTCCTAGGCTCCTGCTCTTTTGCCTTTTCCTTACTGGCTGATTATTCCTGGATCACTTTCCTGTCTCAAGTGACTTGGTTGTTCGCTTTGCTCGCACAGCTCTTACCGCAGATACAGGAGCAGCCTCACGCTTCAGAAGAGCCGCACATGCGTGCATGCGTGCGTGCGTGCGTGCGTGCGTGCGTGCGTGCGTGCGTGCGTGTGTGTGTGTACTTACGCGTGTGTGGAAGCCAGAAGTCTACGTGAGGGTCTTCATCAATTGTTCTCCATAGGGCCTCTGTATTCTAACCTGGCCTTGAACTTGTTTTACAGCTGAGGTAGATCTTGAACTCCTGATTCTCATTATAGGAGTGGGTCACAACACCTTCCAGTTTACTTTTGAGACAGGGTTGTTCACTAAACCTGGAGTTCACCAGTTTGGCTGGGCAGGCCTCAGTCACATAGCCACAGCTCTCCCATAGGGAAAATTATGGCCGTCAGTCATGGAGGGGCAGCGCCCACAAGTCCCTCTCCATGTAGCTGAAGCATCTCAGGCCAAGCCAATAGGAAGCACCTGCGGACTGTATATAAGACCCCAAACTGCATATCCAGAGCCCTGATGTCAGGAATAGGGTGTGTGTGAGAATTACTCCATCTGTCGTCTGAGAGCATCTGTCACAAGAGCCGTAACACTGCCTGCAAAGAGAATGCTGTCCTGAAGCTTTTACCACCAGAAGTCTCCAGCACCCCCCTCAGGCTAGACAGCCCTCCACCAGTTCAGCTCGGCCCAGCATAGCCAGTGCAGCATCTCACAGCAACAGCAGCTGCAGGAGCAGTGGCACCAGAGCAGCAACAATGGCGGCAGCAGCAGTGGAAGCAGAGGCCATACCCCCTCCTGGTTTGTGCGTTTTCCCCTTCGCTTGAACCCTCCCACTGGGCTAGCCAGAGGTCTCCGTGGATAGCCTCTGGTACACAGACTGACAATGGTCACAATTAGGTGGGAGATATTAGCTATTAATACTAAGTTAAACACACAGCATATGAATTAATTATCCCCTCTTTTAAGGACAGGCTTGAAGACTGAACCAGAAAGAGTTCTATAGCGAGTAGACTCAGACACTTGTCTCAGCGACTTACTGCCTGAGAACGTGTGCTGGGAAGGCCCACTGAGGACAGACTGACCCATAGGGGACCACTTTGAAGGTCTTTGGGATTTTTAAGTGACAGTCTCTTTTTGTATCAGTTCCTGTGTAACATAGTCCATGGGGGTACATGACACCAGAAAGTGTGTTCAGGTCTAGCCAGTTGTATAAGGGCTGGCCATCCCCAGAGGAGGTGCTCACAGATCAAAGTGGTCTGTTTGGCTAGGCTTATTCGATATTGTTTGAAAATGTATCCCCGCCTGGGAAGCTTAACCAGAAATCAGGACTTTAGGGAGTCTGCAGCAAGGACAAGCACTGGGTCTCGTTCTTTCTCTGTGCGCGCGCAGCCTTCCTTCTTTCTGCTTCCTTTTGAAAATCCTGCCCCAATTCCTGTGGTTCCAGAGGCTGCTGGTAAGGTGGCCCGTCTCCCTGGATTAAGACTAGTCCAGGGGTTGGGGATTTAGCTCAGTGGTAGAGCGCTTGCCTAGCAAGTGCAAGGCCCTGGGTTCGGTCCCCAGCTCTGAAAAAAAGAAAAAGAAAAAAAAAAAAAAAAAAGAAAGACTAGTCCACCCTTAGAGCCAGGCATGCTAGAGATGTCCACCAGCAAAGGAGGCCTAAGATAACAAAAACAGTGCTCCCTTGAGCTCGGATCCAGAGAGAGCTTAGACCTTCCAAGCAGCCTTCCAGTGTGAGCCTATGGATCTCCTAATGCACCACAAAGATTCAGCTTGTTTCTTCCCCCGCCTCAGGGAAACATCTGACTCATCCACTGGCCTTAGATGGTTTCTTTGCTATTGTTCCAAGTCTTGAAATAGAAGGTGCCTTTTGGCAGATGATCCTCTTTGTAATTTAAGAGAAAGGCCCAGCTTGGAATGCAGTTCAGCGGTGGAACTCTGCCTAGCATGTGCAAGGCCCTGGCTTCTGTCCACAGCACTGCAAGATTTACGTGAGAGTCTGTGCCAAGGTTGGACTGTAGACAGGCAGACACAGAGACACAGAGCACGAGGCTTCTACGAATGCTAGTCCAAGTACGGGCCCACTGTCGGCCACCCTCATGTGCTGTTCTAGAGTACAGCACGGCTCTCATCCCGTCCGAGCCGTCCAATGGTTCACACTAGCCTGCCTTTCCCGTACTGCCACACCCGTGAGAAACCAGCACACAGTCTCCTCAATGTCTCATCGACCTGCGCAAACCTGTAATGCACAGGACAGTTTGAGCATGGCCAACTCGGAAATCGAGCTTACTAACTAGACATAGTGTTTAGTATGCATATACATTGAGTAGGGCATCAAACCGAGGGTCCACCAACATTTTAGGTAAGTGATCCGACGCTAGGGCTACGTTCTCAGCACTTACAGTTCTTAATCTTGAAAAGAGTTTGAAAGCATTTGTGTGTGTGTGTGTGTGTGTGTGTGTGTGTGTGTGTGTGTGTGTGTGTGTGTGCATGTGTGTTATATGGAGACTAGAATAGAGTGTTGGATGCCCTGGAGCCAGAGTTGTAAGGCTCCATGTGAGTGCTGGGAAATGAACCTGGATTCTCTGCAAGAGCAGCCATCTTTCCATCCCAGTGCTCTTGACTGCTGTCAGTGCTCCAGTTCCTACTTCTTTATCTTTAATCTGAGTTTCTATAGGCAAAACAGCACCCTAAAGTTCCCTGTGCTGCTTTTCCACACAATGCATTTGAATTAATCTGAACTTCATTGTCTTTGGTCTTATTTACACTTAAGAAATGAATTCTATTTCTTTTTCTTTTTCTTTTTTTTTTTCAGGGCTGGAGAAATGGCTCAGTGCTTCAGAGCATTGGCTGTTCTTCCAGAGGTCTTTAGTTCCTTCCCAGCAACCACATGGTGGCTCACAACCATCTATGAAGGACTCGATGCCCTCTTCTGGCATGCAGGTGTATACATAGATAGAGCACTCAGATAAATAAAATAAATAAAATCTTGTGGGGGGGAAAGAGATGTTTTTTCTTTTATCCTCACCTTTAAGTTTGAAACACTGATACAGAGTCTGAGAGTCGTCACAGTTTGTATCATTGGTATGTGCAGGAAAGCTCTCTCCTCTCTCCTCTCCCCTGTCCCCAGGCTCCTGTTCCCTACATCAATCTCAACTCCCTCAAGGCAACCAGTCTCATTTCCTGCTTTGTGCTTTTGTGTATCTTTAAATCATAACCAGATATATCTATGCCTTCCTTTCTTGCTTGTCCTTCCCACACTTTAAACATGCACTCTTTTGCACTCTTCTTTGTTCTGTAGAACAGGATACACCCTGCTGGGGTGGTGGTGGCACATGCATTTACACTCAGGAGGCAGAGTCAAGCAGATCTCTGTGAGTTCAAGGCCAGCCTGGTCTATAGAGTGAGTACAAACAAACAAAAACACCGAGTGGTCACCCCGGAGACCACCCACTGTCAGTTATGTAATGTCCTACCATGGGGGTGTTCTAGAATCACTCAATCATGCTGCGCTTGAACATCAGATTGCTTTTAAAAGTTATGCCCCAGTGAACACTCTTATACATAAGGAGTTTTGTGTGCATGGGTATTGGGAATTGAAACTAGGTCCTCATGTATGCCAGACAAGCACTTGGCCACACCCAGCCCTGCATAAGATTTCTGTTCAGTAGAAATATGTTTTTAGAAGAAATCTGCCAGAAGTTGTACTGCCAAATCAAAAGCTGAACAAGTGCCATTTTGCTCAATGTCTTTAGATTTCTCTTCATGCGTGTTTAGCAGTTTGTATGCCACTATCCATGTATGAGAGTGCAGCTTCCCCACAGTTTTGCCAGCTAAATGTTTTGAGTGAAAGTTGTAAGGCTTGGGTGACACTTCATTTTCGTTTTTGTTTTATTTATTTATTTTTATTTTATGTGCATTGGTGTTTTGCCTGCATGCATGTCTGTGAGAGGGGGTCAGATCCCCTGGAACTGGAGTTACAGACAGGTGTGAGCAACCCTGTGGGTGCTGGGACTTGAACCTGGGTCCTCTGGAAGAACAGCCAATGCTCTTAGCCACTGAGCCGTCTCTCTAGCCTTCCTCCTGTTTTGTAAACAGCCCTTTGATACAGAAAGTTCTTCGGGAGTTTTGATGGGAATTGTGCTACATTTCACATCGTTTTTGGGATGATTGACATCCTGACCATCCTGAATTTCTAGTGTCTAGACATAGTCGATCCCCCGGGTTACTCACCATCCTTCCTTAGTCCTTTGTAGTGTTTGGTAGATTCTTGGTATGCTTTGTAGAATCAGACTTCTTAGGCATTCCCCTGAAGAGGGTCATTTGTCTTTTATGTTTTATTACTCCCCTGAGCTAGAGACCCAGGGCCCCAGACATGCTACATGTGTGCTCTACACTAAGCTACCTGCTTATTCATTCACTACTACTTTGCTTTCAGGACAGGGTTTTTCTCCATGGCCCTGGCTACCCCGGAACTCGTTCTATAGACCAGGCTGGCCTTGAACTCAGAGATCCACCTGCCTCTGCCCCCCAAGTGCGGGGATTAAGGGCGGCACATGCCACCATCACCCGGCTATTTATTTATTTTTAAAGAAAAGTTCTCATGTAACCCAGGCTACTCTTGAACTCCCTGCCTAGCTGAGGTTGACCTTCAGTTCCGATCCTTTTGCCTCTACCTTTTGTCTAACTTCTAACTTTGTATCGGGTTAGTATTAGCCTCACCACGTGGATTTTCTGAAGCATCTCTGTAGAGCTCTCCCAGCAAGCAGCAGGCATGCACTCACCCACACCTTAGCCTTCTCTTTTACAACACTACATAGGATGTGCCAGGGGATACTCTGAGTGCCTGGGGTTACTCTGAGTGCCTGGGGTTTCCTCTTTCAAAGATCTAAAACTATTGTTTCAGGACTACAGTCTTATACATTTTATTTATAATTTATCAAAGAATCTGAGGTCGAGTTGGTTCCTTTTCTCTAGTACTTGCTGGTCTTTATTACTGTCTTGCTGCTATTTCTGAACGTATGCTTTTTTCCTTCCTTCCTTCCTTCCTTACTTCCTTCCTTCCTTCCTTCTCTCCTTCCTTCTTTCTCTTTTTGAGACAGGTTCCATGTAACTCTGGAGCTCACTCTGTAGACCAGGCTGTCCTCGAACTCAGAAATGTGCCTGCCTCTGCATCCCAAGTGCGGGGATTAAAGATGTGCACCACCACCACCTTGCCCTTTTCAGTTTCTTTTTGTCTTCATTTGAGACAGGACCTCACTATGCTGCATTGCTTGTCCTGGAACTCACTGTATTGACAAGACTGGCTTCAAATCACAGAAATCCACCTACATCTGTATCTGTGATCAAAGTCATGCACCACCATGCCCAGCAAGTGACTATTCTGCCTATATTGCCCCTTGAATTTGTGTTGGTTTTGGCAGTGCTGGAGATTGAGCCCAGGATCTTGCACATCCTCAGACAAGCACTCAGCCACTGAGCTATATATAGTCTCTGTCCTCTTAAGGGCAATTTTCTTAAGGTAAACTCTTAATAAAAATGTTATTAGCCTGGAGCATTATTCTCTTAAGTATTCTGTGGTTGGCTCTCATAAATTTGGATGTATTTTATTTTCACTTTTAAGGAGTTTGAAGTATTTTCTAGCTTCTTTTGAGGCTTCTTCTTTGACCCATGTAGGTCATTCAGAGGTTACTTCCCGAGTATCTGGGAGAACTTTCTAGATTATCTTTCTGTTACTGATCTCAGTTGAGTGTTTCAGAGAAGTTGGAGTCTCTAAGACCGTTCTCAGAGCCAGTGAATTAGTTTGATTATTTCTCCTGGTATTCTCATAATTAGACTTTCTACCACAAACAAACAACAACAAAATCCAAAAACCAAAACCAAAACCAAACCAGAGTGAAATCACCAAAGGTGAGGACTGAGGATGTGGCTCAGTTGGGAGAAGGACTTGCCTAGGAAGCACCAAGCACTAGGTTTGATTTTTAGCACTATACAAAAACAGAATCCTATCTGCAATCATAACACTAAGGATCAGAAGTTCAAAGTCATCCTCGGATACTTAGCAAGTTCAAGGTCAGACTAGAATATGTGAGATCTCATCTAAAAAGAGAAGAAATCAGCAAAGATTAAAAGTTTATGGGCTGGGGATTTAGCTCAGTGGTAGAGCGCTTACCTAGGAAGCGCAAGGCCCTGGGTTCGGTCCCCAGCTCCGAAAAAAAGAACCAAAAAAAAAAAAAAAGTTTATAGGGCAGGGGTTGGGGATTTAGCTCAGTGGTAGAGCGCTTGCCTAGCAAGCGCAAGGCCCTGGGTTCAGTCCCCAGCTCCTAAAAAAAGAAAAGGGGGGGAAAAAGTATATAGGGCAGAATCTAAAAGAAATCAGAAACAAAAAAAGAAGAAATCAGAAAAGCTTTGAGATAATCTATTCCACAAAGGCTGTACAGACAGTGCCTGAGTCTTCCAGCAATGGGTAGCAAGACGCAAACTGTCAATGGGGGGAGCTCACCAGAGTCCTGGAACCCAGGGTTTATTAGGGTTGCTGGACGGGGACCTGACTTGCTCAGGTTCAGCCCCTCTACAGATGACCCTGCCACAGTGTGCTCTATGACATCACCTTACAGTACTTGGTTTACAGGTCTTATCTACCATGATCGATACTGGGAATACAAAAGTCCTCTTATCAGGCAGAATGTTGCAAGGGCTCAGAAGTTATCTCTCTCCTAACAAGCCTTCAAGGGCCAGTTTCTTTGGAATGTGCAGGGCTTGAATACTTGAAACTTACTGAGTTAACCTTTTCACTGTAGGTTTGATTCCATTCTGGCAGAATGTGTAGTGTTTCGGTTCTTATCGGTCTGTTAGCTTTTACTACCCAGAATGCAAGCACTTCAGATGCTATACATGAGTAGGGTGGGAGAGAAGTGTTGTTCAGCGGTAGAAAGCATTTTCCTAAGTTACATAAGACCCCAGATTTGATACCAGTACCCTCAACCCCAGCACACACAATGGAAGGTGTACTCTGCTTTTGTATTGTAGATGTAACAACTGTATTTGGTGGTGTTCTATTCTGCACAAGTCACTGCTTTTTTGTTTGTTTGTTTGTTTGCTTTTTGTTTTGTTTTGTTGGTTTTGGTTTTGGTTTTTTTTTTTTTGAGACAGGTTTTCTCTGGGTAACCCTATCTGTTCCAGAACTCACTCTGTAGTAGACCAGGCTGACCTAGAACTCAGAGATCTGCTTGCCTCTGCCTCCTGAGTGCTGGGATTAAAGGAATGCATCAAGCACTGCCCGGCCCAGCTTTAGTCTTAATTAGGTTGACTTTATTCTATATTGACGAGGATCAGTGGATATAAGCACACAAGTTCTCCCTTTAAGTGTACTAAGATGCTGTACTGTATTAATACATTTCCTAGCACTGAGCCAATCTTACGTTTCTAGAATAAGCCTATTCTGTGCTGTTCTGTTATAATGGTGTTGGGTTCCGTTAGCTAATATTCTCTTTGGTATTTTTGCATCAGTGCTGTTCAGTTATAATGGATAAGATTTTCTTTGCTTTTCTTGCTATATAATAGCAATATAATAATTTAGAAGTGTGCCTTCTCTTTCAACATTCTAGAGCAAGTTTTGGTGTGTTTGGTAGAACTTAAACCTTTGAAACTGGAGGTTTAGGGCTGGAGAGAGAGTGGTTGAGAGCACTGGCTGCTCTTCCAGAGGTCCTGAGTTCAATTCCCAGCAACCACATGGTGGCTCACAACCAACTGTAATGATGCCCTCTTCTGGTGCGTCTGAGCAGCTACAGTGTACTCATATACATGAGATAAAATAAAATAAACAAATAAAATTGAGATTTAAGGAATTCCCATGTAGCTGGTGTTTTCATGTGAAATAGGTGTTTATTTAAGTAAAATTCTGTTTCTTCTATAAGAATTAGGGATTCAAATTTTCTACTTCTAAGCCTGGTGTAGTTCTAGTCCAGCCAGGGTTAGAAAGTTAGATCAAGTCTCAAACAATAACAACAAAACAAGACAAGACAACACAACCCAGCTAGCTCCAAAGAAAAGAAACTTTGTAAACATGAAATTTTTAAAAATTATTTATTTTTATTTTGTGTGCATCGGTGTTTTGCCTGCATGTATGTCCGTATGAGGGTGTCGGATCTCTGGAACTGGAGTTATGGACAGCTGTGAACTTCCATGTATGTGCTGGGGATTGAACCAGGGTCCTCTGGGAGAGCAGCCAGTGCTCTTAACCTCTGAGGCACATCTCCAACCTGTAAACCTGGAGTTTTTCAAAACTATTTATTTTTATTTCATGTGTACTGATGTACACCACGTGCATGCCTAGTTTCTTTAGGGATCAGAAAGGGGCCTCAGATCCCCTGGAATTGCTGTTACAGACACATATGAACTGCCGTGTAGGTCCTGGGAGTTCAACTCAGGGTCCCTCCGGAAGAGCAGCATGTCATCCTAACCCTTGAGCCAGGCCCCTAGCTCAGTTGTTTTTGTTTTTTAAGATTTATTTATTTATTATGGGCAGTGTACTGCCCATGTATGTCTGCAGGCCAGAAGAGGGCACCAGATCTCATTATGAGATAGTGAGTTGCTGGGGATTGAACTCAGGAGCTCTGGAAGAATAGTCAGTGCTCTAAACCTCTGAGCCATCTCTCCAGCCCCCTTTGGGGGAGGGTGGTTAAAAGGCAATCCTCCCCCCAAGATTTTCAAATGTATTCGTTTAAAGGCCTGAAACACTGTAGCTTTTGCTTTTTCTTCTAAAAAATTTATTCTCTCTCTCTGTCTCTCTCTCTCTCTGTCTCTCTCTCTCTCTCTGTGTGTCTCTCTCTCTCTGTCTCTCTGTGTGTGTGTGTGTGTGTGTGTGTGTGTGTGTGTGTGTTGGTACTTTCTTCCCATAGCACACATACTGCTTGATGGATGAGTCTCAGGGAATCCATTCTCTCCTTCTACTTGTTTTTTTTTCTTTTTTCCGGAGCTGGGGACCGAACCCAGGGCCTTGCGCTTGCTAGGCAAGTGCTCTACCATTGAGCTAAATCCCCAACCCCTCCTTCTACTTGTTAAGAGACTATTTCTCTTTGTTTCTGCCACTCTGGGCATTCCAGGTTAGCCCAGTCGTGAGCACACAGCTGGTTTTCCTGTTTCTGCCTTGGGTCTCTCCTTAGGAGTGCCAGGCTTACAGATCTACATCACTGTATCTCTGGCTTTGTCTGTGGAGTATGATGACCGGTGAGAAAGAGTCTTCTTACTATTTTGTCCAGTCTTGAGATCAGACAATCTACCTACCATATATATGTATATATGGTGTGTGTGTGTGTGTGTGTGTGTGTGTGTGTGTGTGTGTGTGAGAGAGAGAGAGAGAGAGAGAGAGAGAGAGAGAGAGAGAGAGAGAGAGAGAGAGAGAGACCCTCAGGTCCTCGTGTATGAGCAGCAAGTCCTTCACTGACTAAGAGGCACCAGCCCGGGTTTGCTTTTCTCATTTCTCTTAGGATTCCTTTAACAGGAAGATTGAAAACATTCAGGTTGAAGAGTCTTTTTGTTTTGAAACTCTATTGAATTTGCAACAAAAGTTGCAAGTAGACCTAAGAGCCCTCAACTAATAATTGTGACAAGCATAACAAATTGTTGGGCAATCGCCAGAGGAAAAGTAGCAAAAACTGACTTCACATTTCTCACAAACAAGACAGAACAAGATACCATGGACCTAAATAACACACATATATAAAATGTTTTCTTTGAGCACAATGGCCTAGTGCTATTCAATAATTTTCTACCTCTTTCCCTACCGTTACCCCCACCCAATTTTATGGTGGGGGAGATGTTTCGCAGTACTGGAGATTGACCCTAGGTTCTATTGGATGTTTGGCTCCAGTTCTCATTGACTACCTTACAGATTCACTAAACACCTGTCATATTGTGCTGGAAAACCATTCCGGCCTCATGCTGTTTAGTCTTTAGAGCAAGACACTCCTCATTAATCTGTGTGTGTGAGACTTAATGAAACACCTTTTGCAGCTGTTGAGCCTAAATGTTGCAAGGACAATTGTCCTAGTTTGGGTTTCCACTGCTGTGAAGAGACACCATGACCAAGACAACTCTTATAAAGGCAAACATTTAATTGGGGCTGGCTTACAGTTTCAGAGATTCAGTCCTTTATCATCATGGCAGGAAACATGGCAGTGTGCAGGCAGACATGGTTCTGGAAGAGCTGAGAGTTCCTCATCTTGATCCTAGGGCAAATAGGAGAAACACTCTCCACACTGGAGGAGCTTGCATAGGACCTCAAGGCCCCACGCCCCCAGTGACACACTTCCTCCACAAGACCACACATCTCAGTAGTGCCACTTCCTATGGGCCAAGCATATTCAAACCACCACAACAATATAAAAAGCTTTTCTTTTCCTTAACTCATTCGAAAGTATGAAGTCAACTTATGCCTCCAGAACATCCCCACAGTGCAGGCATGAGAACAAGAAAAACCAGCACCACTCCCATTCCTAGTCTGTATCTGGCCCTTGTTCCTTTCTCCCTACTGCAGTCCCTAAGACCACCTCTGCCTTCCTTGCCACCCTTTCTCTCTCAGAGGCACTGCTCATCCAGATGCTGCCCAATCCTTCTCTGTAATCCATGCTCGCATATACCAAGCCTTTTGTTTTATTTTGGTTTGGCTTGTTTTTCTGAGACAGAGTTTCTCTGTGTGGCCCTGGCTGTCCTGGAACTCAGGCTGTAGACCAGGTAGGCCTTGAACTCAGAGATCTGCTTGTCTCTGCCTCCCGAGTACTGGGGTTAAAGGTGAGTACCACCACCACCTAGCGTGCCAAGTTCTTGTTTTGTTTTGTTTTTTTCTGTGTTAAAAATAATAAGAGGAAGAGCTAAGGATGTAGCTTGGGAGTAGAATGCTTGGCTGGTCTTCCTGAAGCCCTGTGTGCAATCCCCAAAATTGTTAAAAAATTTTTTTTTGAGATAGAATTTATATATCACAAATCCAATATTTGCATGTATACAAGATAGCAGTTTTTAGTGTACTATGATAGCAAATTTCACATGTTAACTTGACTACATCATTTATGGCGTCAGGATATCTGGCTGAACACTGTCTAGTTACATCTGTAAAGATACATGTGGTTTATTCCTTAAGGTTGGGTTTTGCTTTGTATCCTGGTAGGGAGGGTAGGGGAACAGGAGGAGGTCTGGGGGTGGTGTGTGTGTATGGGGTGCAGATTCTGTTTACCAGGCTTCCCTCGCTGTTTATGCACTTCCCAAAGGCTCCCCCATTGAATGTTATCACACTGGGATTAGGTTTCACGTTTGAATTCTTGGAACTGGAGCGGCCGTAAAATTACAAGGAAAGCATTCAGAAGTAAAGAGAAACGTATGGTCACCACAACTTTACCACACACAAGCTAGTACACATCACCATGAGATTCCCCCGTTCAATAGAGCCGCTGCAGTGCTGCTTTTGGAGCTCCTAAAAGAGGCTGAAAACTGGCTTCCACATCGGTGGCTCGGCAGGGATTTGGCAGAAGGAGCCAGGCTCAGCCATGACTATCTGCTAGCTTAGTGTACTCGTGTGTTGTAGTGTTGCGTGCAGATGGTGTGTGGAGGCAAGAGATCCCCATAATTCTATTCCTTTACTATTCTATGCTCTTTACTGAGTGTGTGTGGGTTCACACAGGCCAGCATGCGCGCAACCCGTGCGCTCACGCCATGGTGTTTGCGCGGAGGTCAGAGGACAACTTGTATGAGCAAGGTTCTCTCCTACCATGTCTTTCTCCAGGATCAAACTCGGGTCGTCTGTTTTGGTGGTAGGTACTTCTATCCGGTGAGCCAAATCGCCGGCCCTTTCACCTTAGTTTTGAAACAGGTTTTCTCGCCAAACCTGGAGGTCACCGATTCAGCTAGGCTGGCTGGCCAGCAAGCTTCAAGTCTCTCCGGTTTCAGCCCCTATCCAAACCCCAACCAGCAACAGACAGGTCCCCGCTCTGTATTGGTTCCTACATTTGCTGCAGCAGGTACTTAACCAACTGAGCTCTCTCTCTGGTCCCATCCAGTCCCTGTTTGTTAGTTTCTGATGTAGCAAAGAGGACATAACCGGCATTGTCATTTTAATTTACTGAAATTATCTTGTAAATGTCAGTTAAAGCAGATGGAACCCCCAGTCACCCTAGGAGATTAGAGAGCAGAGGGACGGAGGTGGTTTGGTTCCAAAATGTTAGGGCTTTTACAGCAGGCTGAAGATAGCATAAACTGTTGGAGTTTGCAGAGTTCCTTTGTGAGGGGTTCATTTGTGGGACTCATTTCAGTTAAAGTTCACTGACACCAGCAGGCCTGCCAAGCTTTGAAGGGAGAGACTGAGAAAATAAGAGAAGAAACTGGAAAGGGGGTGACCCTCACAGGGTTGGGTGTCTCCATGACGCCAGGAGTTGCCGACACTGCCCTGTGTGGGTGCAAAAGGAGACAGAAAATTAATACTAGGCTAAGCCAAGTTTTGTCTAGTTTGGGACTGGGAGAACCGAGACGGCAAGTTCCTGATTATCTCCGTGAGTTGAATTTCACATCACACACGTGGACTAGCTCACCCTCCTTGTTCCCGAGTTCCTGGTTGGCGCTGTGTGCTTGGTTTGGGAGTGGGGGGTTTGTGGCGTTTGTGTGATGTGTGATAATGCAAGCGAAGAAAGCTGCTATTAACACTGATTAACCCCAACGCTGACCACCAGCACACACAACCATTGTTCCCACCAGAACCCTTTCCCGACGGGCTTTGTCTGGCTGGCTTTAGGCGGGACAAATGCCATTACAGGAGACCAAATAACTTCGTTTGGGTGGAGGCTAGATAATAGAGACGCTGCAGGTATTAGCCTGGTTGCATTAGCTTGATTTGCTACTACTGTTCACCTTGTCCCGAGCTTTACTGGAGACAAAGGCCTGGAATTACCGGCCACGGAGTTAAGCTGTGGATTAGGGCCTGGCTCTCAAGGGAAAGAGAATTCTACCCTAGCTTTGCATTTCGCTTGTTTTCCCCCTCCTCAAAGTTAACTTCCAGTTTCCCCGCTGAATGTTATTGCATTCTTTACAGATTTTAGCAATTTTAATTCCAAAAGTATTACTGACTCGTTTTCAGTAACAAAATCAGCCACTACCTTTCAGGTTTCTGAATGGTCTTAAGGGAAGCAGTGCCGACCTTGTGTTTTATCCTGCTTCTTGAGTATTCTCATACAGTATGAATTTGTTTCATAAGAATCATAAGGAAACTGATATTATTACTAATATTTAAAATCAAATGGTTTTATGTATACATTTATTTTTATTTTTATTCATTTTTTCTTTCTCTTTCTTTCTATCTTTCTTTGTTTCTTTGTTTCTTTCTTTTTGATACATAGTTTTTGTGTATTTCTTGGCTGTCTTGGACCTTTCTATAGACCAGGATCCCAACCTCCTCCTTCCTCTTCCTCCATAGTGCTGGGATTAAAGGCATGCGCCACCACCACCCAGCAGATTATTTACTTCAACTACAATGTAGCTTTTCCTGTCGTGCTTGGTATCAAGCTCAGGGTCATACACATGCTAGGTGAGTGCTCTGCTACTGAGCCCAGTGCTCATTCCATCACCATGCATTTGTAATTACTGTGCTACTGTGTTGTTATTTCTGCTACAAAAGCACAGTCCCATCAGTTCTATGTGATTTAGTTGTAAGCCTTTCTGAGACTTAGGGCCTGGGAGTCACTTGTACACATAGCATTGCGCGGGGACATGCAGGGGGAGGACAGTACCGAATCTGCTTTTTATCTCGTCGGACTTGCAGGCACACCAGCCTTTATGCTTTCTTTCTTTTTTTTTTTTAAGATTTATTTATTTATTATATATAAGTACACTGTAGCTGTCTGCAGACACACCAGAAGAGGGCATCGGATCTCTTTACAGATGGTTGTGAGCCACCATGTGGTTGCTGGGAATTGAACTCAGGACCTCTGGAAGAGTAGTCGGGTGCTCTTAACCACTGAGCCATCTCTCCAGCCCCTATGCTTTCTTTTTAAAGGTCGTTAATCATTGGTTAATGTTTGTGAAGCTGTTTCATTTTCTTTTAGATTGTGAAATTTTTTTTTACAGACCCCCTTGGCCTCTCTATGAGTTTGGTGCAATTATAAACTGTAGTTTGGGTCTAAAGTCAAAATGTATGAAAAACACAACTTCTAAAGTGTTCAAATATTGATACTCAAGAGTAGTTTCTTATTTTGTTCAAGACTTGACGTTCCGTAAACTAAGCAGACATGAAGGAGAGAGAACAGTAACGGTGACACTGCAAGATATGCAGATTATGGTCATAATTGAACAAACAGTAGCCCAACCAACCAAAAGCCAACTCGCTCATGATCTCTAAGATCTGTATTTAATGGTGGTTCTCTCTGAAGGCTAAGACTCGAGGGGGCTTCTACCTTAGCAGTACTGCTAAATAAAAGAAAAACTTATTCATGTCCCATGACATGCTGTTCCCTCCTCCTGCTCTGTTAGCTTCCAGCCATCAAACCCAACATGTTCATAGGAGCCCAGGGGAGCAAAGAAAGCTGCCAGTGGAGAAATGTTGGCTGGCGTGCTTCACAAGGACTGCTCCAACCATTTACTCATGGTAGTAACCCATTACTCTGGCAGGAGTGGCCCAGTCTTGCTAAGAAGCACTTTGACCCCCAGGCCTTCCTAGTGACAGACAGCTCTGCTCACCTCTCCCTTTCTCCGAGATCCTTCCCTGTCTGGGCACTAGTGCAAAAGAATGAGGAGTATATTGCGGACTGAGCTCTCTGCCCCCAGTGTGCTGGCAGCCAATAATTTCACAAAGTTCTGAGTCAAGCTGTTATTCAATTAATAAATAAACAAATGCCCCAGAAACTGTGTAATGGATTTATAATCCAATGAAACCTTCCCTTTGCTGCTCACAGGGAATAGGATGCACAGAGGATTGAGAGATAGAAAAGAGAAGGCAAAATTCAATACAGGCAGAGGAAAGTGGGATCTGGCGGCCCTCGAACAGAGAGAGCATTCAAAGTAGCCTTGCAAAACCAAACTAAACCTACCCAGTTAGAGTTTTCTACTAACTAGAAAATGAATGCCTGGGGGTCTGCCATTGCTGTCTGCTTTCATTTTCAGGATTCCCTTCCTGCTGCATAGTTCTTGTTCCATCTCATGGGGCAGGTATGGTTTGTCCCGTAGAAAGCACCCTGGTTATTTCCAGTAGCTGTGTCAGAGCACACGCAAGAGGACTGCAGCATGGTACTGAAGTATATAGTTATATACATAACTATACATATATACATGTTTTTGCTATACATATGTATGTATAAATATATAGCACTTATACTTATATATAATATACTTTGATATAGGTATGTATAATATTTATACTTGTATACTTATATAAATTATATATATAACTTATACTTACATATACAACTTATACATAATAGGCATATATACTATATTTATATATGATAATAAGTATTAATATTAGCAATAAGTCTACGTAATATATATAATACTTACATATAAGTATTAGATAAGTATAGATATACATATATTACATATGTATTTGTGCATGTATATATGTATATCTATACTTATTTAATACTTATATATGTATATAAGCACACGCAAAAGACACTAGCATGGTACTGAAGTATATAGTTGATCGGAATCATTAAACTCAAAACAGAAACTAGACAATGACCACTCTCACTTAAAACAACACAAAAAGGTCATACGAAATGAATCTGAAAGCTATTTGGAAAGTGTGTTTATTTACAAATTTATTCATTTAAAAAATGTTAGATACCCTTATTTATTTGTGTGTATATGCATGTGTGCGTGTGTGTGTGCATGTGTGTGTGTGTGTGTGTGTGTGTGCGTGCACACATGCATGCATGCATGTTCATGACGCTCATGTGGAGATCAGAGGACAGTTTTTCAGTGTCCTGTGGGATCTGGGAAGTTGATAGAACCTGGATCACCGGGCTTGGCAGCAATCACCTTTACTTTCTGAGCCATCACACCAGCTCTGCTGCTCAATTCTTTTTGGCAGTACGATACAGTGATGGGAATCTGAGAGTTGACGGTTCTATGTCTGTACTTTGCCATAATGACTTTAAAAGAAAAAAAAACTTGAAATTGGTATGCTATAGATTTGTTCAAGTGAATGACCAGAAAATAAACAGAATATTCCCAAATAACTCATTGTGTAATATAGGTATGTATAGTTGTGTTTAAAAAATTATTATTATTATTACATTTTAAAAATACTTTGTAAGTTGTAACCAGCCTATGGAATCATTTAGTTATGAGCTCACTGATTTTAACACACATAGTAACTTATTAGATTAACTTTACTCACTTGAAAATAGTGATTGTTGGAGTTGGGAGGGAGAATGGGGTGAATCTGGGAAGTGTTAGGGGAAGAAGAGTTAAATATAATTAAAGTAGATTGTATATATCTGTGAAAGTTTCAAAGAAGAAAGTATATTAAAATACCTGTGATTTCTGAAAATGTTTATTAAAAATATATAGGAAAGGGGTTTTCATTATAACTAAAAAATGTCCAGTTATAACATGTACTGTGCTAGAATCATAATTATTTGCAATATTTTCACAAAGAATGACAATATCCGGATTAGGCACAGGAGAGAAACCATAACATTTTAAGTACGTGGTATTTCCATAGATTTCTTGCATTCTACAACTGGAAGAGAAGCCCACATGTATAATTTTCTACCTATTTCAGAAGATCTGGATTGAAGGGCTTTTTTGCCATTAGAAACTGTGATTCTCTCCGGGACCTTTTCAGCTTTGCTCGACGGTTTTGGAACCAAATCTAGAATCAGGGGAAAACAAAACAGTTCTCAGCCACATCACTACGTTATCATCAATGGGTACAACTGTGTTTGAACCCTACCTGGATTCTGTCCTCCTCTAAATTCAGCTTTTGAGCTAGGTCCTCTCTGATATCAATGCCAGGATAGCAGTTCATTCTGAAGACATTTTCTAGTACTTCGACCTAGAATAGAAAAGGAATTCTTTA
This sequence comes from Rattus norvegicus, assembly GCF_021556685.1. Taxonomy (NCBI): domain Eukaryota; kingdom Metazoa; phylum Chordata; class Mammalia; order Rodentia; family Muridae; genus Rattus; species Rattus norvegicus. The sequence goes on along the minus strand of NC_141549.1, from coordinate 2,277,172 downwards.
AAGTGACAATACTCCATATGTCACCAAAATTGGGCTTCCATTCATGCAGATAAAAATGCACTTAAATTTGGGCAGTTAATCTAAATGCATTTTTTTAAAAAATTGATAACCCAGAAACTGTTAAACTGTGAGTCCACCCCTTTGTTAATGCTACTCCTACCCTGGGACCCCAGAGAACTGGCATCTCCACTAGGGTATTGGTTAGAACATTTGTGTTGTCACTATAGGCTGAAAAATCTTCCCACCTGGTTCTGTGTAAAAGCGGTTCTTGGCCTTCGTCCTCTGTACCAACTCAACTCTCTTTTCAAAGAGTGTGTTTCTGAGGCTGAAAAGTAATTTTCATATTTGGGAGCCCTTTCTTCAGGCATTGGGTGATCCACTGGACAAGGAAATGAAATCTCACTGGGAAGACCTGGGGCATGTAGACGTGGGTTACCGTCTTTCTCTAAAATCAGAAGGATAAGATCTGGCTTAGATTACCTGTGACCCACAGCGTTCTGGAAAAAAGTCATTTCAGTAACTTATTTTGAATTTTCCTAGGGAATTCCTCATGATTTCACAAAAGAATTGCCTCCCCCATCATCATCATCATCATCATCATCATCATCATCAACAACAACAACAACAACAGCAACAAAGGAGAAAAGGGAGGGAGAGAGGCAGAAAGAGAGGAAAGGGAGGGAGACTAGGCAGACACACGCAGAGACAAGAGACATGCACAGAGAGACAGAGGCAGAGAGAGAGAGAGAGAGAGAGAGAGAGAGAGAGAGAGAGAGAGATGCTGCCTTTGTGATAGAGAACATTTTGGACTCTACCATTCATTTTTCAGTCAAGAGAGATTTAGAACGCCTGACATGGCACGTGTACACAGAGGATCTTCTGAAGCAAATGCTCTTTCTCTCTGGGGGTGAGCCACCTACAGCAGGCATTCCCTTACGACCCTGTGGGAGGCCTTTTATATTTACAGAACAGAGCGAGAACGCGGCTTATAACCCTATACGGTGTGAAATAAAGAACAAACGAAAAAGGCAAACGAATTTAGAAGTTAAACTGCGGCATACCTGAGTCGCCGCAGGTGTCTGTCCAGGGTCTGTGGGGTCTTACTGACGTTGCGCAATCTTTTTTCTGGTCCAGTCCTAAAATGCTCTCGATTGAGAAGGAGCAGGGTGAGGGTTTGCTTTCCCGGAGCTGAGCAACTTCCCGAAGGCTGGGAGACATCCTCTTCTGGGTCGTACAGAGCTGGAGGGCTCCTGCCCCACGTGTGCAAAGCCGGGATCTTCCAGCAGTTCACCTTGTAGCTTCGCTGGCTAGGGGGCCGGGTTTCCAACGTCACTAATTAAAATCCCGTTTTAGAAAGTTTTAGCAAGTCAATGAACACTTGCCCAGCCAGCAGCTTAAGGAGTTAATTGTTTATTTGTTTGCAAGTAATTAGCAACTAATGGCTACACCAGGGGGCCACCTACAGGGACAAAAAGTGTTATCTCTCCTAAGCAGAACACAGACTTAACTTTCTTGAAAGAAGTGATGCACAAACACGGCACTCCTCTTTTATTTGAGACCATTAATGTATAAAATCGTATTTTTATTCGGAAAGTTTGTATTTTCAAGGATTCTAGTTACCTAAATGTACAGGACGGATAGAAGAGCAGTCAAGTAATAAATAATCTGATTTAGTGAATGTTCTTCCAAGGAAACTGGGAAAAATAATAATCTCTTAATGCTATTACAGTAATTCTGATGAAAATGCCTGTTTTCCATATGCATGTGTAATGGGGGATGTTGTCAATGAAAACACCGCACTCTTTGGAGTGCAGCACACTGGAAAAGCCTGGTAATGTTATTAACACAGAGTGTAATTGTCTTCCAAGTGCCTTGGATTAATTCATAGGAACAGTTGCACCACGTATTTGAAATAATTAATGGGCTAACTCCTTTCTTTCATTCTTTCTTTTAAATGAGACACAAGCTTACATGAGGTTCATATACTACGGAGAATAATTTATTTCTATAAGTTATTTCAAAGAACATAGCTAAATATCCTTTTTTTTTCTTTTGAGACAAAGTCTCATTATACAGTTATGGAACTAACTCTATAGACCAGGCTGGCCTTGAACTGACAGATCTGTCTCTCTCTGCCTGCCGAACACTGAAATTAGGGCTTATCTGTGTGACTTGCTTTGACCAGAGGAAGGAATGTAAGCAACAGCTCAAAATATATCAGCATGATTGGTCTGCCTTGCTTTCTGATAACGCCATGACATCATCCCTGTGATAGCTCCTACCCTTCAGCCTTCAGCCTAAGCCCTAGAACAGACATGCCAGTCAGGCTTTAACCCATTTTATAGGCTACAGTTAAATCAGCTGAGTCCAGCAAAGCTCAGTCAAATGCCAACTGGCCTGATAGTCTCTCTTTTCTCCCTCTCTCTCTCTCTCTCTCTCTCTCTCTCTCTCTCTCTCTCTCTGTCTCTCTTCTCTCTGTCTCTCTGTCTCTGTCTCTGTCTCTCTTTCTCATTTTTGGTTTTGTTTCTGTTTGTTTGCTTGTTTTTGTTTTTGAGACAATATTTCTCTGTGTCTGTCCTGAAACTCCCTTTGTAGACCAGAGCTGGCCTCGAAGATCCGCATGCCTTCCTAGTACTGGGTGTACCACCATGCCCAGCCTTGGCCTGATATTTTCTAAGCAGGAAAAACAACTAGTTAAAGCCACTGACATTGGTGGGAATTTTTACATGTACGATCTTTTAATCTTTTTCTTAAACAATTTAAAAAATAGATACACTTATTGCATATGTATACGTGTGTGCCTGAATTATGCATGTGCACTATGTGTGTAGATGATGGCTGTGGAGGTCCTAAGAGGGCATTGGATCCCCTAGAAACTAGATTTACAGGTAGTTGTGGGCTGCCATGTAGGTACTGGGACTTTAACTTGGATCCTCTGCAAAAACAATAAGGACTTTTCAATGCTGAGCTGTGTCTCTAGTGGGACTCCCAATCCTTTATAGAGTCCTGCCATGTAGCCCAGGCTGGTCCTCGGCCTCGCTAGTACACTAGTCACCACAAGTGAGAACAACCATACCTAGCAATTTAGGAAGAAATGGCTCATTGGCTGGATGTGAAAGTGAAGGAAAGGGGGCATTAAGAATGTTTCTGGCATTCCTGCCTGGCTACAGGAGGTGGCCTCTTCAAGTTCCATATCCACAGTGCTGTGAGTCACAGCTAAGGCCATCCCTATTAATTCTTGGATGCCTCCCTTATCCCAGATCATTGTATCATCCTGGAGATGCCCCCCAACTCCACCGCTGTCAGTTGCAGATTTCAGTTCATTCTCAAGGCCATCTCTCCTATCCCTCCCTGATCCTGAACTTCCCCATTCCCTTCTCCATCCCCTCTCCCTTCCAGTTCCCTCCCTCTGTCTGCCTCTTGTGACTTTTGTATTCCCCCTGTAAGCGAGAGTCAAGCATCCTTGCTTGGGCGTTCACTCCTTCTTGTTTAGCTTCTTTGGGTCTGTGGAATGTAGCTTGGAACCCCAGTGGAACCATAGAGGCACCAATCCACCCACAAAACTTTTGACCTAAAATGTATCCTGTCTGCCAAAAATGCAGGGAAGGGGGATGGAGCAAAGACTGAGGGAATGGTCGACCCTAACTGACCCAACTTGAGGCCCATCCCATGGGCAAGCACCACTATTAATGATACTCTGTTATGCTTACAGATTCCTAGCATGTCTGTCCTCTGAGAGGCTCCATTCAACCCCTGACATAGACAAATACAGACACCAACAACCAAACAGTGGATGGAGCTTATGGGCTCTTATAGAATAGGAGGGAGGATTGTGGGTCCCAAAGGGGATAGGAACTCCACAGAAAGACTAATAGAGTCAACCAACCTGGACCCTTGGTGCTCTCAGAGTCTGAACCACCCACCAAAGAGCATACACAGGCTGGACCTAGGCCTCCCTGTACACATATAGCAGACGTGTAGCTTGGTCTTCATGTGAGTTCCAAACAACTGGAGCGGGGGCTATCCCACAAGCTGTTATATATATGTTCTTCTAGCTGGGATGCTTGTCTGGCCTCAGTGGGAGAGGATGTGCCTAGCCCCACAGAGACTTGGCTTGCCAGGCGGGGGGATGCCCAGGGGGAGCCCTACCTGCTCAGAGGAGAAGGGGAGAAGGAGGGGGAAAGGACTGTGGGAAGGGGTAACCTGGAGAAGGGCAGTGAGTGGGAAGTAAAATGAATAAGTGATGATGATGAGGAGGAGGAGGAGGAGGAGGAAGAAGAAGAGGAGGATAAAGAATGTTTCTGGCTGGGGGTCCTTTCACATGTTAATGGTTCCAGCACAGAGGCAGGGATCATGAGTTCAACAGAAGTCAGGGCTACAGAGCAAGATATTGTCTCAAGATACAAAATGAATGAAAGGTTAAAAACTGTTTAATATTCAAACAGGAATTTGTTTTTTAATTCGATCTGTTTTCTATTCCTTTCCCTCCAATTCTTCTATACTTTGCATACTAATTTGTGTTCTCTCCTCTCTAAGGCTATTTAGTTGTGCCTGACAGTGTATTGTTTGTGTGTTTTCTATTGTGGTTGATATCCAGCTTATTCTGTTATGATCAGATAGAATGCCATCTTGGTTAGGGCTTCTACTGTTGTGATAAGACACCATGACCAAAAATCGACTTAGAGAGGACTTATAGCTTGTAATCTATCATCCAGGGGAGTCGAGGCAGGAACTCATGGCGGGAACCTGCCGGTTGGAATTGATCCAGATGCCACAGAAGAGTGCTGCTTACAGATTTGCTCTGGTGGCTTTCTCAACCAATGTTTTTATAGCACGGAAGATTACCTACCCAGATGTGGCAGTGCCCACAGTGAGCTGGGCCCTCCCACATCAGTCACCAAACAAGAAAATATACCCATAGGCTGGTCCATAGGCCAATAGAAAAATCTCAATTTCCAGTTGAGGTTCCTTCTTTCCAAATAACTCTAGCTCGTGTCAAGTTGATGTGAAACTGGCCAGCGCAAATGCTCAATGTTATTTCAATTTCTTGTCTTTGTTGAGACTTGGTTTGTGTCCTAGTATATGGTCAATTTTGGAGAAAGTTCCTTGGGCTAGTGAGATGAATGTGTGTCCTTTAATGGGTGGAATATATTCTGCAAATGCTGGTCAGGTCCATTTGATTTATGATGCTGTGAGTTATGAGTGGATGTTCTGTAGTTGCTAACTAGGTCAAACTGGTTTAACTCCAATGTTCCTTTGTTTAGTATTACTCAGATCACCTGTCTATTGCTGAAGGAGGTGTGTTGAAGGCACCCAATATCGCTGTGTTGGGATTAATCTTTGATTTTAGATCCAACAGTATTTCTTTTATGAAGTTGGGTGCATCTTTAGCGTGTATACATTTAAATTATAATATCCTCTGGGTGAATTACTCTTTTAGAGTATAAAATGACCCTCTTTCTTGGAGTTGGGGATTTAGCTCATTGGTAGAGCGCTTGCCTAGCAAGCGCAAGGCCCTGGGTTTGGTCCTCAGCTCCGGGTGTGTGTGTGTGGGGGGGGGGGGGGACAAGGTAACTAACCCTCTTATAGTTTTGGCTTGGGATCTATTTTGCTGGATATTAGAACAGTTACAGTTCCTCGTGTCTTGGTTCCTTTTGCTTGGAATTCCGTTTATTTTAAGGTTGTGCCTATCGTTGATGATAAGTCTTTCTTAGAGGTAGCCAAAAGACAGATCCTGTCTTATAATCCAACCTGCTAGTCCAGATCTTTTCATTGGAGAATTGAGAAACTAATCCTAAGAGTTGTTAGTTATCAATGTGTGAAAATTACGGTCATTTTGTCTGTCTGTGGTGGCCTCCTTTGTGGAACTGTTCTGGAATTATTTATTCCCTGTAATATCTTTAATATAGTCATCCTTTTTTTCTTTTTTCTTTTTTCTTTTTTTTTTTGGAGCTGGGGACCGAACCCAGGGCCTTGTGCTTGCTAGGCAAGCGCTCTACCACTGAGCTAAATCCCCAACCCCTCATCCTTTTCTTCTAACCAAAACATTCCTTCTAGTGTCCTCTGTGAAGATGGCTTAGTGGTCACAAATTCATTTTTAAAATAAATTTGTTTTTTTTCATGGTATTTTTTTAAAATTTCGTCTTCAATTTTAGTCTATAGTTTCTTGCCAAGTTGACAATTGTTTTCTTTCAGAATATAGAATATGCCAGGTTTCAAAGTTTCTATTAAGGTGGGTGTTGGCACATGCCTTTAATCCCAGCACTTAGGAAGCAGAGGCAGGTGGATCTTTATGAGTTCCAGGCCAGCCAGGTCTGTAGATTGAGTTCTAGGACAGCCAGGGCTATACACAGAGAACCCTGTCAAAAAAACAAAAAACAAACAAAAAACCCCAATAAATCCCCACAAGGCCCCCAAAGACAAAACAACAACAACAAAAAGAAAGAAAAAAGAAAAAGAAAAGAAAGAGAAATAAAGGTTTTTGTCCAATAACCACTGAGTTTATACTTTAATGGGCCTTACTTTATAAGTGACTCCATCTTCCTCTCTCTCTCTCTCTCTCTCTCTCTCTCTCAAGATTTACTTATTTATTATATACACTGTAGCTGTCTTCAGACACACCAGAAGAGGGCATCAGATCTTATTACAAATGATTGTGAACCACCATGTGGTTGCTGGGATTTGAACTCAGGAAGAGCAAGTCAGTGCTCTTTACCACTGGGCTATCTCCCCAGCCCCTGACCTTTTTCTCTTGCTGCTTTTAATATCGTTTCTTTAGCCTTTTTTTTTTTTTTTAAACAGTATCCATTACTGGAGGTTGAGAAAGAAGCTGGGGAAATTAGGAAGAAACAAAGAGCTCCAGTTTGGAAACAAAGTAGTTATTGGATGCAGACCTATGGGTGAGCTCAGGGCAGGAGCTCAAGGCTTGTAATTACCAGAAATGGTGTTGTCTCAAAAGTCACAGATTCATCTGTGATCACCCAGAAACTTGAGGTAGTTACAAGAAAGGACTCAGACTGGACTAGGCTGCCCACTCTACTACTACTACTACTACTACTACTACTACTACTACTACTACTACTACTACTACTACTACTACACTACTACCACCACCACCACCACCACCATCACCACTACTACTGTCACGGCGTCTCTGTATGTAGCCCTGGCTCTCTTGTAATTTACTATGTGGACCAGCCAAGTCTCAGACTCATAGAGATCTGCCTGCCTCTGCTTTCCAAGTGCTGGAATTAAAAACTTATTTGAGCCTCATCAAAGATGGTGCTACTGGGGCTGGAGAGATGGCTCAGCGGTTAAGAGCGCCCGACTGCTCTTCCAGAGGTCATGAGTTCAATTCCCAGCAACCACATGGTGGCTCACAATCATCTGTAAAGAGATCTGATGCCCTCTTCTGGTGTATCTGAAGACAGCTACAGTGTACTTATATATAATAAATAAATAAATCTTAAAAAAAAAAAAAAAAAAAGATGGTGCTACTGAACCAAAGCAACTCTGCAAGAAGCAATGACGAACGTTTGAAGAGACTTTTAAAAGAAAGAATAGAGACAAGAGAGAGAACAGAGCCAAGGACAGGATGCAGGCAATGGCACCCATAGCAGAGTCTGCTTCCGTTCTGGATCCCCTGTGGGTTTCTCTCCAACCAGCAGCTAGAAAAATCGTTGAAGACACGTCGGTAACTTCATATTGTCACTCTGCAGGAAGTGCTTTGTCCCTCTCAGTAAGTGTTAGGTCTCTAGAGTAGCCTTGAGGCTTTCTTTACGTACTGCTTCTAAGTCTTCTCCGGTCACTTTATAGCCACACACAGCAGGCGCCTCCGCTTCGTGAATGCTCGAAGCACAAACCCGGCTTTAGACCTCCGCACGTGTTTTTATCGATATCTGAAATGCTTGTTGCTCCCGACCACTTCCTCCTTTTAGCATCTGCTCCGGTGTCACCTGTTCAGCGAGGAGCTTTCCCCCACCTCTTCTTTAAACCACGATCTTCTCCCCAGAGTAGGCCTCTTGCCCGCTCCCGTTTCCAGTCACAGCCCTCAGCCAAAGCAGGTCGTTTATGCGTATTGTTTGCCGCCCATCTCTTCTTACTTTAGGACTTTTGTCTGTTCTCTTCAAACCCTGCTTTCAAGGTGCTGTTTGCCTGTGTCACGGTGGTTAAGGGGTTAAGACGAAGACAGAGAAGTGTCCATTAAGTTCCTTAATGAGAAAGTGTGTTTGGCAAGCTTGAAACCCAGGCTTAAAGTGAATGGAATGTATCTGATTTATTGATGTCTGGGCCACACTCCTTGAAAGATCCCTTTTCTAAGAAACCACTAGATCTAAGCAAAACCTACCTTAAGTGCGTTGCTGGGAGCTCAAAAGAGTTAAGGGCACTTCATTTGTTCATTAAATAAAGCCAAAGTCCAGATCCAACGACAGAGCACTGAAGTCCCCAACTGGGAGCACTGATGGTAAATGTGGGGTCACCTCCAAGGGCAAGTATCTTCAGCACCACTGAAAGTAAGGGCTTTCAGTAGTCCAGCAGTAGGTAAGGAGTTGAACAGAAGACAACATGTTAGGCCAGGACGATCAACCTCTTGATCTCTGTCAAAAAAATAGACCAAACCATTTCTGGAGGAAAGTAACTCTAAATTTAGCTTTCTAAGAGTTTAGGGCTGGGTGGCGGTGGACATGCTTTTAATCTCAGCACAGGGAAGGCAGATCTCTGAGTTCAAGACCAGTCTGGTCTACTGAGTGAGTTCCAGGACAGCCAAGACTACATTGAACCCTACCTTCTCTCTCTCTCTCTCTCTCTCTCTCTCTCTCTCTCTCTCTCTCTCTCTCTCACACACACACACACACACACACACACACACACACACAGAGAACTAAAAAGCAAGAAAGTATAAACTCATAATTGAAGATTACCAAATGCCTGAGGCCACCCACCAGCAGAAATAACCAGCAGACGTAATGAGATCTTCGCCCTCTACAGAGACCACTACTTCTCTGCAAATCCATTTATATGTCCTCAGCTGCAACAGAAGCCTCAAGGGTTAATAACTACATCTCCTAGACCACACACTATACATTCATGTGGTCTTTGGACTTTTCGCTTATCTTGTGAATAGGAGCAGAAGCATTGTGTGTAAAAGTTAAGGCCAGCTATCAGAAGCATGAGCTCTTCCTATTCTGTCTGTCTGTCCACACTCTAGAGAAGGTAGTGGGAGGTGGTGAATCATCGGGAGTAGTGTTTAAAGGAGAGGGAGCTTGGAACTTGGAGTTACAGGCAATTGTGAACTGGTACATGGGTGCTGAGAACGGAAATTAATGTCCTCAGGAAGGGCAGCAAGTGCTTTGAAACACTGAGCCATCTCTCCAACACTTGTTGCTGCTTCTTGATCCAGTAAGTGGGTGGTAGTGTCATGTGTTGAATCTGCAACCTTGAACACTCTAAGCATGTATGCATTGCTAAGCTGTACCACCAGAGCCAATAAACTTTTGCCTTAGAAATCACATTTTTTTTTTTTTTGGTTCTTTTTTTCCGGAGCTGGGGACCGAACCCAGGGCCTTGCGCTTCCTAGGCAAGCGCTCTACCACTGAGCTAAATCCCCAACCCCTAGAAATCACATTTTAACATTCAAATAATGCTGAGTCTCCTTCATAGTACTAGCATGCCAGGCTTGTCCTTCTCGTATCAGTATTTTAAAATGTTAAAATGTTCAAGGTTGCGGATGCAATGCATGGCATTGATTAATCAATCAATAAAGGTTTAGTTTTTATGGTTTGTGTCTCCTAGAATAATTCAAAGTATACATTCAGTAAATTTTAGCTGAGCTAGTGAATAAAGAGACAGGCGGTTAGATGGATGGGGCTAACAAGAGGATAACATCTATAAAGTCGACAGGCGAGTTAAATACTGTGGGTGAGCACTTTACAACTGCTCTAATGCGGTAGGGCAGTTTCACCAACCTCCAAGGTTTATGTATTAACACAGGGCAGCTCAAGCATTAAAGGGCTTTGTGGGGCTAGTGAGGGGGCTCAGTGAGTAAAGGTGCTAACCGATCAAGCCTGGAAGCCCATTTGACCTCTGGTATCTCAGTAAAGAAGGAGACAGTTTCCCAGATCTACACACACACACACACCACACACACCCCATGCATGGTACATACACGCACAACAACAATGTGGTCTTAGAGCACTCTGGAACCAGAACTTAATAAGACATGAAATGGAGTCTCAATCTGCAGAATCTGCTGAGCAATTCCTGCCTTTGACATCTTGCCGTTGCCAGGGCTCTGGTCTACCACTTTTTGGTATTGGAGATACAATGTATCTTTTTCAGTGATTACCATCTCCAGAAAATTGGGCCCTGTTTCTTACCTTTATTTCTCCATGTAATCAGCATGGTGCCTATCATACAAAAAGATACTAAATGATCTTTAGAATAAGTTCAACTTACTTCTAATACTGACAAAATATCTTAGTCTTTGGGTTTCTTTGTCTACACGTATATTTATATATTGTGTGTGTACAGGTTTGCCTGCCCACACCGATGGTGGCGACAGGGTAATTTGCAATAGTTGGTTCTCTCCTTTACCGTGCAGATCCCGGGAACCCAAGCCAAGTCATTGCGCCTGGTACTTAGTGCCTTTATTTTACTTCTAGCCTGCCCAGCCATTACTTTTCTCAAAACTCAAAAGTAAAGTTTGATATTTTTCATTTTCTTATTTTTTTTCTTTGACATGGTCTTATTATATAACCTAGTCCTGGGGCCTGGAACTCACGGTGGAGACTGACTTCTTTGTAGTGATCCACTTGCCTTCCAGTGCTTGAATTTGCCTGGCTGGATAGTTTCATTCCTCTCTCTCTTCTTCCCTCCCTCCCTCCCTGTCTACCCCCCCTTTCTTCTCTTGGATTATAGATAGAAACTTGACATAAAATAATCCAAATCACATGGATTTGGATTTTAAAAATTATCCATACATAAATAATCCAAACCACGTACAAACTTTACTTTGAAAAAAGATTCATTTTACAGCGTGGTGCAAAAAGTAAGATAGGACAATTTTCTTCACCCCACTCCTACTGGCTGCTAATGCTACACAAGTATTCTGCTACTTGTAACCCCCAGCCCCTGACTTTTTAAATGTCCTGATAGAAATAGGAAGATGTCCCCATATCCATGTGTTTTCATCCACATTGACTTTGTACATGAGCTTTTTTGTGCTATGGCTGCTCTACCCCCGTTTAAGCCTATATGAGTCCGACTGCTGTTTTCAGTAGCCATTGGGTACCATACTGACAAGGTGAATCTGTACCTACTGAACTGTACGTGTGATGCTAGCCATACAGGTTGTATATACGTCTTTTTTTTTGGTTCTCTTTTTTTTTTTTTTTCTCGGAGCTGGGGACCGAACCCAGGGCCTTGTGCTTGCTAGGCAAGCGCTCTACCACTGAGCTAAATCCCCAACCCAGTATATACGTCTTAATACATCTGCAGAGCAGCTTCCGTGGAAATATGCCTCTGAAGAGGAGATTGTTTTTGGCAGATGCCTCTAGTTTTCCTTCTGTGAAGTCTTTACCAATGACCAATGCAGATCTTGCTATGTCCTACCCCAACTGACACTAGGGACAAGAAATCTCGGGGCTCAACTAAATTAGACTCGGGTTTCTTCAGACTCTAAAGATCAACCAGCTTAGGAATTTTGGCTCCAGGGGGCGCAGGCACATTCGATGTTACTTAATTTAATCAGAGTAGATTAAGTTGGAGTTGTTAGTTAACCTAACCTGATAGTTACTCCTGCATTGTCTCTGTGAGATAAATGTTATGTGGCTTTAAACAACTTAAAAGCAAACCTCTGAATCCCAACAAATATTCGTTAAACTCCGTGTTAGGGGTTGTGCGAGGCACTCAGAGCATAAAGACAAAATTATATCTATCTTCAAGAAACTCATGATTAAGCCAGGCACAGTGGCATATGCCTGCAATTCTAGCACTGTGGTAGGAGGAAGCAGAGAGATGACCAAGAACTTGAGGCCACAGGGTTATATAGACAGATCTCAAAAGGAAGCCATGATTAAGAGGATAGTAATTCATATTAGTTTATTAGGTATGATAATATGTTTATGTTTAGATATTTAAAAGCTCTTTTAGGGGATGGGGAGACGGCTCAGAT
>NC_141549.1:1852500-1960000 GCF_021556685.1 Rattus norvegicus | reverse complement strand
AAGGATGCAGTTCCCAGACCAAGACACTGTCCCACTGCTGTCTGTGTCTCACTCCTCTAAGACCAGACACTGTCCCACTGCTGTCTGTGTCTCACTCCTCTAAGACCAGACACTGTCCCACTGCTGTCTGTGTCTCACTCCTCTAAGACCAGACACTGTCCCACTGCTGTCTGTGTCTCACTCCTCTAAGAGCAGACACTGTCCCACTGCTGTCTGTGTCTCACTCCTCTAAGAGCAGACACTGTCCCACTGCTGTCTGTGTCTCACTCCTCTAAGAGCAGACACTGTCCCACTGCTGTCTGTGTCTCACTCCTCTAAGACCAGACACTGTCCCACTGCTGTCTGTGTCTCACTCCTCTAAGACCAGACACTGTCCCACTGCTGTCTGTGTCTCACTCCTCTAAGACCAGACACTGTCCCACTGCTGTCTGTGTCTCACTCCTCTAAGCTTCTCAGAATGGCTGTCTTCTCTAGTTATTTATATAATAGTTAAAGACTACCATACATCAGAATGGAGCAAGATACACACAGGTCCCTTTTTGGAGTTATACAGCTTCCTGGATATGATAGTAACCTGTTCAAAACAAAAAATCAAAAACAAACAAACACCCCCTCCCCCCCAAAAAAACCAACCCAGTACCAGCCAGGACTTGAGAGGCAGAAGCAGGTGCATCTCTGTGAGTTGGAGGCCATCCTGATCTACACAGTGATTTTCAGGCCAGCTAGGGCTACGTAGTGAGATCCTGTCTCAAACAAAACAAAAGAGTAGAGAGAGAAACTCTAGGGTGACCTCTTCAGGTACAAATGCAGGCGTTATATGGAATCCACCACAGGCTAGTTCAGAAGATGTACGTACTAAGACACATGCACTCCCTGCTTGACCAACTTGGGCCAAGGCACAGTACACTGTTGTAATCATTTTAATCCCAATCTGAGGGAGTTTTACCCCGCCTTTGATCACTTGTTTCCCAGGTAAAAGGGACACATACATTTTATTATTTACAATAAGTCTTAAGTAGCACAAGAGCTGGGCAGATGTCTACTCTCTATGCTATTAGAATCTACCTTTTAATAGATAACCCTGAGTTATTATGTACTGTATCATCTGGGCTTTTCTTAACTCCAATTAGCCAGCCCTCCAGACCATGTTCTCACAACTCCTAACCCACGGAGGTCTCTCCTCTTTGTTTTTTTCTCTCCTTTGTGGTTCTCCTCTCACCCGCAGGCCTGGAACCCTAAAACCTGCCTATGTCTCTTGGCTATTGGCTGTTGGCATCTTTATTTAGCAATAAGAAATAACAGGGGCCAAGGTCACATAGCACCACTTGATCTATGTGAGGACTCTCTTGTCTCTGGGGAAACCAGATCTTGGGGAACCAATATTAGCATTAGAATATACACAACTGGGGCTGGGGATTTAGCTCAGTGGTAGAGCGCTTACCTAGGAAGCGCAAGGCCCAGGTTCGGTCCCCAGCTCCGAAAAAAAGAACCAAAAAAAAAAAAAGAATATACACAACATCAGGCCAAGCCACTACAGTCCACTGCCTTGCACTAACCCTGAGACACAGAGAGACACAGCTGCCCTCTGAGTCCCTGTCACAGAGCAGCCAGTGTGCTACAAGAGAGCAACCTGCAGGGGTGCTGGTATATCTCAGCAATAAGGGAGGCAGGAACAAGGTTCCAGTCTTGGTTTCTATTCATAAGGGTGATGTAGAAAAAGACTTGAGGGAACCTTGCATCAATCTGATAGAGAAGTGCTCCTGCTCTCACTAGACCAGTACTCCCAGGTACAAGACATGGAGAAAGCTTCTGAAAAAGATCACCATATCACGGGAGGAAATAAGAGCTCTAGTCTAGTAGAGTCTAGTCTAGTAGATGGTATTTAAGAGAAGGAAAGACGTTGAAAGCATCATGAAGAAAACCATAGAGTAGGACGGGATTGGCTGAATCTTGCAGAAAACACTCCCCTACCCACCTACTCAAGAGCTTCCTTCACTGTGCACAGTCCCTCTCAATGAGAGACAACAGCACCATGACCCAAAGGACATGTGCAGCATCACTGCTCAATGCTCTCCTCTCGGCTGCATCTGACATCTGGTTGTGAGCCCAGCCTTTAACGGCTGCGCCACCTCTCCAGCCCTGCAGCATCACTGCTCAATGCTCTTCCCTCTGCTGCATCTGACATCCCCACCAGTAATTTCTGATGAAGAACTGGACCTAGCTTTGCAGACCCAGCTTTGCACACATTGTGAAGATTTATATCAGAACCTGTAACAGCTAACACAAACCTAACCGGACCCTTGGGTATCTGCACACCTTGTAATCATTTGTTCTATGGATGCTGCAGTATAAATCCATAGACAATCACCAAAGCCAGGAATGTTGGAATATGCCTTTAATCCCAGCATTAGGGAGGCAGAGGCAGAGACAGGAGAATCTCTGTGAGTTCCAGGACAGTCAGAGCTACACAGAGAGACTATGTCTCAAAGTCAATCAAGCAAAAACCCTCAAAGGTATTTAGGGACCATAGAATCAGCCACATATCAAGGACAAGCAAACTGAGGACCAGATGACTTACCAAGTGAATCAAGGCTACAACAAAGAATCCAGTTCTCTCATAAGTGGCTTGATTTTAAATCACTAAGTACACTAATTGGCGAAGCATATAACTCAAGACTTGAGTTAACAAATCATTAAGAGTAATAACTTACTAATGGAATGATGAAACTTTGTGTCAGTTCCAAAAAATAGCGCCGGAGAATAACACTTTGGGCCTCCGAAGGACGTTTCTGCTGTACACCCTTGAAAGAAAAAAGTGGAAACCCATATTTTAGTGTCAGGAAACTCCAACTAGATACTTTGTCTTTGAAATAAGAACTGAGCATGTTTTTGGATATATCTAAAATGATATAAAAGCAGGCTGGAGAGAAATAAAGCTTACTTCAGCCTCAGAACGGGCTGGAGTCATGTTATAATAATTTTGTCTAACTATTTTTCTTCTTTTTCAATTCTCACTCCCTTGAGACCCTGTTGATTGATAGCTGGCTTGGTCATTGCATTAGTTTGTATGTGTGCATGTGCACGTGTGTGCCAAGGAGTGGTTATATAAACCAGAGGACAACCTGCAAGAGTCAGCTCTGTCTTTATCATGTAGATCCTGGGATCAAACTCAGGTCCATGCCTTTATTTTGTATATAGCAGTGTGTGTGTGTGTGTGTGACTGGGGATGTGGGAACTAGCACACATGTATCACAGCAAAATGTGTGGAGGGCAACTTGTGGGAGTTAGTTTTCTCCTCTCTCTTTACACCATGTGGGTCCCTCCCAGAGATTGAGGCTCAGCAGCCAACGCCGTCACCTGGTGAGCCATCTCACCAGAACTATGTGTCTACTTTTGAGACAGGAGGTCACTATTTAGCCAGGTTGGTCTAGAACCTAGATTCTTCTGTCTCAGTTTCCTAGTGCTGATATTACAAGTTTGAGCAACCACATACAGACCTAAGGTTAGCTTTAAAGTCATTCAGGGTTGAGGTGTGCAAGGCAAAAAAACAAAAGTGACTCAGAGCTAGCAAGATGTCTCATCTCAAAGAGTAAAGGTATTTTTTCCCTGGAACCCAAATAAAAGGTGGAAGGAGAGAATCGAGTCACACACACACACACACACACACACACACACGCATACAGAGATTTTTTTAATTTTTCAAAGATAATCCAAGCCAAGGCAAGGTGGCACATGACTGTAATACAGCACTTAGGAAGCAGAAACAGGAAGATTACAAGTTCAAGACCAGCCTGGTCTGTATAGTAAGTTCTAGGCCAGCCAGGACTGAAGATTCTAGGCTAGGGATACATCTCAATGGTAAAGTCCTTGCCTAGCATGCATAAGGTTCAATTGGCAGAAAGTATAGTTTTTAAAAAGTGAGGTTCCATTTCACATTATTATACAAAAATAACAACAAAACAAAACCCGCATATTGCCTGACTAAGTATCAGATGCCTCAATGAGAGATTTACATTACTAATAGGAGCAGATATTTACCTTCTGGAGTTGTTTAATGATCTCCTCATCTCTGTTTAGATATGGCTTGTAAGAAGTATAAACTCCTAAGAAAATAAGATAAAAAGAAAAACCCAACAGCCTAGGTGAGTATATACTTAAAACTAATAAAAGTCAGGGCCAACAGACTGACTCAGCAGGAAAATGTGCTTGTGCAAGCCACACTCCATGACTTCCATTTCTAGAATCCATGGTGGAGAGAGAGAAATAACTCTCCAAGCTGCCCTCTGACCTCCACACATGCACTATAGCACAGATAGATATAAAATAAGAAAAGTCATCAGTAGAAGTCGATACCAGGTTTAGAATCCAGAGTTTTTAGGTTCTTCAGTTTTTTCACTTTAACTTGCTTAGGAATTTCACCTGAAAGAGAAAAACAAACATTCTCACAAACTCGCTTGTAACTTAGTGATAAACGTCTGCCTGGGATGCACAATACTCCCTTGTCAACAGCACGATACTTTTAGTTACAATCATACATGTTACAGGAAAATACTGTCTTTTATTTTTAATGAGAAATGACAAAAGCCCAGCAGTGCACAAGGCTTCACTCTGACTCGGGGCCTTCATCAGGTGGGTACAGGTTGGCCTCCGAGCTCCAGCACTCACCATCCACAGAAGGGGTGGCGGCGGACCTGGGCAACACTCACTGTTGGCATGCGTGACATTCTCGATTATTTTAAAACATAAAATGGATGCCAGACAGCTTTGGAAAAGGGCACCAATGTGAGGCAACACCCCAGTTCTGTGGTTATACATATTTGATTTACAAAGTTATTCAGGGCCCAATGCTAACAGACAAACAAGTGGGCCATCACATTAGTAGAATCATCTTAATGCACCTTTGAATATTTGTACATACATCTTAGGCCAGATATTTTATTGTCCTTGTTGTGAAATGAGCAATTCCACTTTCTGATTAGACATGACTAGTCTACAATTAGAGCCGATATAAACCAACACAGTTTGTTCTGTCTTCAGGGAACATGACCCTTAGCTTTTATTTCTCCATTTGGTATAAAGTGGGTGGACCGGACAGGTAGTAAAACACAGAAAAAGAAACCTCTCTCCATCAGGACTAATTACCTGGCAGTGTTAAAACTCAACAATAATAACAGGATTATTATAAATTCCTGGGCCCTAAAGACACACTCTGGGGCCTACAAGACATGCTTTTTCTGTAACTCTATAAACTAAGTTTTCAAAGCCAAACTCCTCAATGGCATTTTAAGCTGCGCATGTGCACTGTGTAGCATATGCACTGGCTTCCTGAACTCGAGAAGCCAGACAATGTCGTATGATATGTTCCAGACATTCAGGGTTGTAAAATTAAAATCTGACTTTGTAAAAATGACTATCAATCCACAAGAAATAAAGAAAAAGTTAGATATAATGAACTTCATCAAAGCTAAACACTGATTGCTAAAAGGACTCTGTAGCTAGTCTTTGCTACTATGTGGGTTTTTTTTTTTCCCACCTCTGCCCACCCACTAGATAGGAGAGAAACAAAGATAGAGGAGAGAAAGTTATTAGAAACATTCCTAAATCTAATTTCTTTTCTTGTTTTCTTCTTCTACTAACAAACCATAACAAACCCCTCTAAACAACCAACCATCATTCTCCTCTCTCAGGCCCTAGCATTTATATGCCCTCTGAAAAAGGTCCCAGAATTCCAAATGTCACACAATTGCAGAAACTATCTGTGGCTGGCAAAACCATGCCTCTGCTAGAGCACCAGGTAAATCACAGTCAGGTGCTGTAGTCATTTCAAAGCAGCCCCATATCTCCATACCTGGAATTAAAACAAGAGCACACATTCTTATATTTCTGTGTTTAAAAAAAAAAAAAAACAAAATTCCAAAGTTGTCATTACAACTCAGAGAGTAAAATAGTAAAACACTCAAAAGCCTGTCTGATGAGAGACCAGCACGAGGCACACAAAGACCTCGGACAACCAAAGATGGGAAGTCTTGAGGAAACGGTTCTGCTCATACTAAGCCACCAATGGTTTCTGCTCATACTAAGCCACCAATGGTTTCTGCTCATACTAAGCCACCAATGGTTTCTGCTCATACTAAGCCATCAATGGTTTCTGCTCATACTAAGCCGCCAATGGTTTCTGCTCATACTAAGCCGCCAATGGTTTCTGTTCATACTAAGCCACCAATGGTTTCTGTTCATAATATGCCACCAATGGTTTCTGGCAAAAGTTTCATGCCAATGTCCCTAAGCGAACCTTTCTCATAGGAAAGAAAAGTTAATAACAGTGCACTGCATTACAGTAAATCGCAAGAGTCTAAGTAAGTAAAAACCACACCCAAAAAAGGGGAGCGAGAGGGGCTGGAGAGATGGCTCAACATTAAGAGCACTGACTGCTCTTCCAGAGGTCCTGAGTTCAATTCCCAGCAACCACTTGGTGGCTCACAACCATCTGTAATGAGATCTGACGCCCTCTTCTGGTGTGTCTGAAGACAGTTACAGTGTATTCATATACATAAAATTAAAAAAAATAATAATAATTTTTCTCAAAAAAAATACAAAACCTCCCTTATCTTTTGTGAGTAGAGTAAGCTGTTCTCTGAACTATCGTTAATATCTCTCAGAAAAATAATAGAATGAGAGGGGACCATGACAAATGCTAGAGGAATCATTAGATTGGCATCTGAAGTAAACATCGAATCTCAGAATTCACTTACTCTTGTAATAAACACCTATTAAATTCCTACAAGAATCCAAACACTATACGTCTTTTTCTCAAGGAAAGTACAATTAGTGAGGACCTCCTCAAAAGCTACATAACACTTGTCTTAAGACCAACCTGAGAATAATCCTAGCCTTTTTTTTTCCTTCCTTATTTTGAGGCTGGGTCTCTAGTATGACGCTCATGCTGGCCTGGAACTACGTAGTCCAGGCTGGCCTTGAATTTACAGTCCTCCTGCCTCAGTCTCTAGAGTGCTAGGATTATACATGGACACTATGACATTTGGCTCTCATTTTAGTTTCCAATAAGATTTTCTACAAGCAAAACTAGAATCCCCTATTTTATGTAGTTTATAAAATAAAAAGCTCAGTTTTCTCTGGTTTTCTTAGGGGTAGGACATATGCTCATTTTAGTGAGAAGCTATACTCTTTTCCAAAGGCCCTTATCCAGACTGTCTCCAAGAATGTTACCAATAATGTCAACCGTAAGAGACAAACACAAGGAGAGTTCCAAGTAAGTACCCAGTCCTGTCACACACTCTAAACACCAAGGAAACACATTACCTGCAGGTTTAAGATCTCCTATTCGAATAATGTGTGGCCAGTGCTGTAGTGTTTTAGCAAAAAAGGGGTTGGTTACTCCTAAGATGACTGAGGGCCTGTATAAAAATGAGACAAAATGTTAAATCACAGAAGAATAGGTGGCAGTTTCTGAGTCAACAATATAATGAATATTGTTCCCTTTACTTGATTATATAACATAACAGGCAACATATTCAGTACTGGATATATGAAGATAAAAAACATGACTTTTTTTATTAGATTTACTCATTTTATTTTATGTGGATTTTGCATGTATGTATGTCTGTACATCATATGTGTGCTGGGTACCCTAGAAGGCCAGAATAGGGCATCAGATCCCCTGGAACTGGAGTAAAGGATAGTTGTGAACATTCTGTGGGTACTGGGAATCAGACCTGGGTCCGCTGGAAGAGCAGCCAGTACTTTTAACTGCTGAGTTGTTTCTCCGTTCCTCCAAAGACATGATTCTTTTTTTTTTTTTAAAGATTTATTATTTATTATATATATAAGTACACTGTAGCTGTCTTCAGATACACCAGAAGAGGGCATCGGATCTCTTTACAGATGGTTGTGAGCCACCATGTGGTTGCTGGGAATTGAACTCATAACCTCTGAAAGAGCAGTCGGGTGCTCTTAACTGCTGAGCCATCTCTCCAGCCCCAAAGACATGATTCTTAAACAGCATAACGGTATCAAGGCATGTATATTCAGTCATGATGGCAACAATTAGAAGACACTGAGAGGGAAATAAAATGCATAGCAATCCCAAGGAGAAGCTATATTCTGCCAGAGTTTTAGAAGACAGAGTCACCAAAGATGTGACATGGATCACACATGAAAGATGAGTAGCTTTCCAAGGAAGGTGAGGGCAGTGCAGATTCCATGTCAGACAGTGAGGTGGGCTCAGCCTCCACCCACAAGCACAGGCACCTGAGCACTCCTGAGAGGGTGGGAGGGTGAACAGAAAGAGCAGCACCAAGTGTATACACTAGGAATGAATGAATGCACCAGCTTGTAAGCAGAGAAGCCAGAGAGTCAAGTGGAGGTCTGCCACATACATGCTACAGATCAACGTGGGGAGGTTTAGAGGATGCCCTATAAGGAGGGAAAGCAACAGTAGACAGAGAAAAACTAGAGTCTGAAGAAGGAATTATGGAAAGAACACAAGGGGCTGGAGAGATGGCTCAGTGGTTAAAAGCACTGACTGCTCTTCCAGAGGTCCCGAGTTCAATTCCCAGCAACCACATGGTGGCTCACAACCATCTGTAATGAGATCCGGTGCCCTCTTCTGGTGTGTCTGAAGACAGTTAAAGTGTATTCATATATAATAAATAAAATAAATCTTTAAAATAAAACAATAAACAGGCTGAAAGATACTTTTGGCTGATGAACTGTTGCAGGTCATGTTAAGAAGACATAATGCTATGTTTTGATAACTAAGCCAAAGCCAGTAGCATTTATCAAGAAAGCAATAGACAGGAGGTTAGAACAAAAAAGAGGAACTAAGAAGAAATCAGTCAGAACATGCTTAGTTTCAGATGCATTAGAAATACAGCTGTGAACTGGGCATGGCAACACATGGTATAATC
This sequence comes from Rattus norvegicus, assembly GCF_021556685.1. NCBI lineage: Eukaryota > Metazoa > Chordata > Mammalia > Rodentia > Muridae > Rattus > Rattus norvegicus. The sequence continues at coordinate 1,951,073 of NC_141549.1, read as the reverse complement.
CCAGCACTTGGGCAGCAAAGGCAGGAGGATCGGTAGTTCAAGACCATCCTGAACTACATTATCAAGTTCAAGAACAACCTGTATTGGGGCTGGGGATTTAGCTCAGTGGTAGAGCGCTTACCTAGGAAGCGCAAGGCCCTGGGTTCGGTCCCCAGCTCCAAAAAAAAAAAAAAAAGAACAACCTGTATTGTAAGGTGAGTTCTAGGCCAACAGTGCTAGGGATTGAGGTCCATCTCAACAAGAATGAAATGAATGGATGGATATACAGAAGTAACACTCTAGACCAATACCAACAAAAGCACTGCAGAGGTCTGGTGTTGAACAGATCTAAGGCACAAAGATAGATTTCAGTCACTACCACAGGAGCTTTTAAGTTTTTATTCTGTAGTTAGTCCAGGGTGACTCTGAACTCTTCCTCAGTACTAAGGTTACAAGAGTGAATTACCACGCCAAGTTAATATAGGATCTTTAAAATTAATTACAATTAATTAAATGTTAGTTGTGTGTGTGTGTGTGTGTGAGAAAGAGAGAGAGAGACAGAGAGACAGAGACAGAGAGAGACAGAGACAGAGACAGTGTCTTGCACCCTGGCATGCTGGAGGTGGTACCTGAGGAGTTTTCAGGAGGTGGCTCCCTGCTTTCACCCACCTGAAGCAGGGAAGCAGGGTCCGTCACTGTCTGCTGATACAGTGCACACTAGGCTAGCTGGCCCAGAGCTCCCAAGGGTTTCTCCTGTCTCTGCCAACCATCTCACTGTGGGAGTGCTTAGACCACAGATGTGTGCCACTGCACCCAGCTCTGTACATGGGGATCTGGGGCTTGAACTCACACCTGACGGCTTGCATGGCAAGTGCTTTTACCTGCTTAGCCACCTCCTTGCCTTAGTGTAGGGTCTCAACCGAGACCATGGATATTGTTAAGGCTATATAGGAAAAAAAAATGATCTGTCTGAAAGAGGAACCCAGAACACAGTCTTTGATAACATCAACATTTAAGGGAACAGCAGAGAAAGAAGTCTACACAGAAGACTAGACTATAACCCCACATGGCCAGGAGACAGGAAGATCAAGAAGTTCAAGAGCAGTCTGAACTATGTATGGAAATTCTATCTTACAAAAGCACATTTGCCATCCTCATAGTTGGAAGGTAGCATCAGGAGGCTCAAACCCAAGGCCAGCCTTAGCTACATAGAGAATCCAAGAGAGGGCCAGAGAGATGACTCAGTGGTTAAGAGCACTGACTGTTCTTCCAGAGGACCCAGATTCAATTCCCAGCAACCATATGGTGGCTCACAACCATCTGGGATCCAATGTCCTTTTCTGGTGTGTCTGACAGCTATGGTGTACTGATATAAAATAAATAAATCTAGAGAGAGAGAGAGAGAGAGAGAGAGAGAGAGAGAGAGAGAGAGAGAGAGAGAGAGAGAAGATCAAAAGGCCAGCCTGCATTACATAAGACCCTGTCTCAAAAGAAAACAAAAAGTTACACAGACACAAACACACACACCCCTCCCTCTCCCTCCCTCCCCTCTCAAATATGGCATCAGAGTGCTTGCTCCTCAGGCCAAGCCATGAGAACAGAAAATGTAGACAGGTATTAAGAAGTCACCTGGGGCTGGGGAGATGCTCCACGGTTAGGAGCACTGGCTGCTCTTCCAGAGCACTGAGGTTCTTTTCCTAGCACACAGACGGCAGCTCACACTAACTGTAACTGCAGTCCCAGGGGGACTGACACCCTCTGGCTTCCATGTGCACATGCATGCATGTGGTGCATAGGCATACATGCAAACAAAACACTCATGCACATAAAACAAAACCAATTTCAGAAAGAGAAGTTCTATTTAAAGAAAGACGAGGTTAGCCTGCAGCAGATACTATGTTAGCAGGAAATCAAGAAATAGAGAAAGTAAATGGACATGGTGTTTGTTCTTCTAAAACTCAGGCTAAGAAAGAGGGTAAACAATTATAAAACAGGAGCTAAATGGAAAGAATGACTATTTTCTTCAAATCAGTAAGTCAAAATTTTAAAATAAAATGTTATTACACAATAAAATTTATTACACAATTCTACAAAATCTTGGTAATAAAGATAATACTTAGTTAACAAAAGTTATTGTGTTTACTTACGGAGCTTGAGTACGGGTAGTATATTCTTTGAATTCACTATCATGAATTGTGAAGTAAGGTCGAAAATCACTAAAGTACTTTAATGGAGAAATACAGCTGTGGAACAGGAAGACAAACAAATCATGAGACATCTCTATATGCACAAAAGACAAATTATCTCAGTATTTCATAAGCACTGGTCTCAAATACTAATTGAAATTTATCAGGGTGTAACTTCATGTAACTGAATGAGTGTGCGTGCGTGCGTGCGTGCGTGCGTGTTATTCAAAGAAGCAAAAACATGGTTTGAGCTCTAACCGAACCTGAATCAATCTTCCCACACATTCTGAGAAAGCTGTTGCATGAACAGATGCAGTGAGTGGGGGAACATTACTGACTGAAAATATAGCAAGGATCGGAGTCAAGAGCCTGTAAACACACTCACTTAACGAGGGCCAGTACAGTTTCTGAAGACTCTGACGGCGACGGTGCCATGACCACAAGGGGCTCTCCCAATAGCACCAACTCCCAAAGCATCTGGCTGTGAAGAAAAACTGGGCAAAAACACCTAGAAAGTTTACACAGTAGAAATACTTTATTATTTATCCAATTTTGCCTTTCAAATTCCTAAACAATCATTCCAAGAGCTTCACGTTGGTACAATTCTTCCTGCGACTGTCAGCTTGATCTGAAACATGAGCTGAGAGTGTGGCGATGCTGACAGTTAGGCATGCTCGCTGCACGCACACAAGCAAAGCCAGGTGTGAGGCTCTGAAGACCAATTCCATTAGTGTGCTTATGTCTGAACGGTTAGGAACCTTTCTCACTTCATTTTCTTCCTTATTTGGTAGCAATTTTCCCTAGCAGATTAGAGAAGAGAAAAAAGTATTTCTGAAGAACATAACGCATCTCACCAGTTAAAAAACAAACACTCCTCCAAACCATGTAAGTGCACATGTAAAGTGCAAAAACATAAAACAAATTTATGAGATAAAAAACAAGGTAGTTAATTTTAACTAATAAAAACAAAAAAGAGAAACGAAAACCTAGCCAATGGTGGCACAAGCCTTTGATCCCAGCACTCACAGGCAGGATCTCGATGAGTTCGAGACCAGCCTGGTCTACAGAATGAGTTCTCGGACAGCCATGGCTATACAGAAAATCCCTGTCTCCAAAACCCAAGCATTTGCTTCACTGCTCATCGGCAACAGTGCATTTTCAAGCTGGGCTACAAATCACAAACACTTTCAGACCTATGCCTTGAGCAGCGGCCTACAGATTCCTAATCAGCTGTTCTGGATAAAATGCATAAACAATGGTATCTTCTCTTTTTGCATCTTTCCTCCTTTTTCAAGTACTAGAGTATATAATTTTATTAAAAACTTTTTAAATACAAGAAAATAGTATTTGTTATTCTCTATTTTTTCTTACTAAAGTTTTTTTTTCAACAAAAAGCACAAATCTCGTGATATTTCACCCCCAAATTTAAAATTAAAAAAAAACCAAAACTCTACTTTTTCTAACATCACCACAATTCTCATACCAAATGAAAACAAAAACTGTCTGTTTTAACCATGGAGCACTCAATGCACATCTTAATTTTCTTGCAACCAGGATGAACTACTGGATTTACCATTAAAACATAATATTCTTTTAAAGAATCTTTGTGGTCAATAATGAGTATTTTCTTCCAGGTTAATTCACATTTTCCATAAATTAATAACAATTAACACAAGTTAAAAAGACAAAGTAGTTAACATTTTTAAAAATTCTTTACCTGAAAAGATCCACCTCATGAACAGTAGGCAAAATAATAGATGTGTGTGTATCTGCCTAAAGGATTAAAAAAAAGAAGAAGAAAAGTAGGGGAGATGTTACTAAAGTTTACAGAAACTGGTCTTTGTTTTTGAGACAGGATCTAACAGTACAGCCTTGGCTGCCCTGGAGCACTCACAAGAGGTTAGTGTTAGAACTAAGATGTGCACACCACCACATCTGGCTACCGTGAGCCAAGCATGACACACGATGGTACATGACTACTGTAATACCAGCACTCAAAAGCAGAGGCAGGAGAACCGAGGCAAGTTCAAGGTCGGCCTCGCTAGCAAGTTCCTGGCCAGACAGGGCTACCAGTGAGACAGGTTCAAAACACATAATAAATAAATGAAAATAACAGCACAGCCATCTCACAGTCAAAGAGCCATATCACTCAGTTCATTTGGACAAGTGTCTCTTCTTCCAGGAGCGGCCAGAGAGAATGGATCCTACAAGCCCCCCACAAGGCAGCAGAAGGCAGAGAGAAGCACAACACTGTGGGTAGGCATCAACCCAAGGCCAGATGCGAGACTCGGCCACAACTGTACGACAGCGGGCGGGCCTGCCATCCACACTAGGAGATGTGTGACCGGCAGTCAGGTCTCCTGCTGGCCTCTAACTTTACTGGAGGCACAGTGGGAATGGTGACAAACCACGGGGGACAGAAACTGCTTTCAGAAACAGCTCCAGAATCCTTTTGACTGAATTGTCTAAAATTAGAATTCTGTTGGCTACTCTCCTAAGAGAACAGCTTTTGCCAGAATTAAACCTCCTTTAAAGTATTTACTATCATTTAGTCCTCACAATTACAACATAAATACTGGGTTCTCCAGTACCTATTAAGGTAGTAACAACAATATTTCTAACAAGAAATGTTAGACAGTTTATCACCAACTAACTTAAAGGTAATAGGGTGATCCAGTAAACAGGCCCCGAGGCTGCACCATGGTCACTTCAGCATCATGGTACCTGCTGAGTTAACTGCGTAGTCCCAGGCTTGTCATGACACGTGGGAATCCTCACCTTAAAGACAGAGAGGAACTATTACTTACCGGCATAGCATGTGCTCTATCTAGCACACTCAGCACTTCTAAAGTTCGCTAAAGACAAGTGTCGCTGTAGGGTTACAGAACTAAGGGTGTTTGTTCTTTGTGACAGCAGGAGGAGGGAAACTAAAGTTCCCATGTCTACAGAGATCATTAAACACCAAGAAGCAAATGTGCTAGACACTAAGTCAGGACAGAGTCACACGGCTTCCTGCTCACTTTCCCAGTCTCTGCTTCACAAACACACACCCAAACACACCCTCTCAAGCCTGCCACCTCTGAATGAACCCCACAGGAAACGAAGGGGACACTCAACCCAGTGCTATCCTATTATTGTTATGTTTGCTGAAGGGGTGGGGGAATATACACAAAACAAGGAGTGTAAAGAGGGAACACTGCTAAGAAGCAATCCAGTGTCACAAATGCATGAATTGCAAAGAACATGAGTTTATTCACACAAAATCTGTCAGTAAAATTCTAATTCCTTCAAAACAAAATAATGGGTTAGAAACTCAGCTCAGAGGTGAAGCACTCGCCTAGCACTTACGAGGCCCTGGGTTCAATCTCCAATACACAAAGAGAAACAATAAAAAAAGAAATCTTCACCATAACAAAAAATATTCCAAAACAAACAAACAAACAAACAAACAAACATTCTTGGTCTGGCATTAAATGTTAAAAGACCATTTAGAGCTGAAAAACCAATGACTTTTCTAGTTTATCTTAATTTTCAGCAATTCACACCCAAGACTACAAGTGTCCTTTCCTGCCTACCACCCATCTTGCAGGACTCTAGAGGCAGGCATGTCTCTGTGTGCACTCCACAGGAACAACAAGCTGCACTACTTCACTAGGTACCTGCCTGGCTGGGGCCTGGGGTGGTAGGAAGGGTTCTGTGAGGTGGGCTCAACTGTGCTGTCTGTGGTGCCTCACAGCAACAACAATGGCGAAGGCATTAACACCGCTAAATGTCAGCAGGCCCGCGTGTGAGCCCACTGTGGAGTTCTTTGGAGCAGACAAAGGAGGCCACGTAGTTGTTACCTTCATTACTAGTCCCATGATAGGCAGATGCAATGTTTTCCCTGGCACTGGGGCCGGCCATCGGTCAACGTCATTGCAGGCTGAAAATGTACAAAATACTAATGTAAGTGGAAAATTGAAATATTTAAAATGGACACTGCAGGTTAGAGCTCTTTTTGTAACATGGGAGAAATATGTTAATAATGACAGCAGACAAAGAAGAGTAAATTTGATGAAATATTTAAGTCATAATTCTTTCAGAAATATTATGTTCTAGGATAAGTACTGGTTAACTGTTGAATGAGAGCTAGAGTGATGGCTCAGCTGTTGTACTTCCTGCTCTTGCAAAAGACCTGAACTTGGCTTTTATCACTGATGTCAGGAAGCTCACAACTGCCTGCCCTCTCTGGCCTCCCCTCAGGCACTCAGATGCATGTGGCACACACACCACCAATAAAAATGCTTTAATTAAGAAGAAAACCTGTTGGATGACAAGTAGCTTCAGGGGCAGGTTTCCCATTTATTTAACTATTGTTTCTGGATTTCTGTTCAATGGTATTCCAAGAACTACCAGTACAAAACCTTGTTACTGACTCTAGCAGACACCATTTATACTGTTACAGTGGGTAGGACCAGACGGCACTTTGGCATTTTTAGGGAAAGACACGAGACCAAATGATCTGTTTCTCTCTCACATCATTTAAGATGCAAGTCTTAAATCTTCTTCTGATGTTTTTAGAGTGTCAGCTTCAGCTTTATTAAAACTTTCTTTACGAGTACGTAACTTGGGGTGCTGGTGGAGAAGAGATGACTCATGTTAAAAGTGAAAATAATTCTATCAAAAGGCAGCTCACAGCAACTTGGAAATCCAGCTCTAAGGGGGAGTTGATACTTCACTCACATGTACACATGCATGCATGCACACACAAACAAACAAGCAAATAAATCGGTGAAAACCAAAAATAATATAAAAGAAACGGGATCACCCCTTGGGCTAGGGAAAGTCAGTAAAGTGCTTGCCACACAAGCATGAGGAGCTGAGTTTGATCCCCAGAACTCACACAAACGTCAGACATGGTAATGAGGCATGGTTATAACTCAAGCCCTGGGGAGAAGACGGGCTCACTGGGGCTCATTGGCAAGCCAGCCTAACCTAATTAAAAACCTCAGGTCTTGGTAAGAGACCCTACCTACTTCAAAAATCAAGGTAACTGGCTCCTAAGGAGCACCACCCAGGATTCACCTCTGGCTCCCATACACATCTGTGTGCGCACTGGCACACTCACGTGCTTTGAAAACATGTGAACATGTATGAACAGATACACTCACACAGAGTCACACACACAGTACATAATTCATATAATATTTAACTTACCTGCTTCCAAATAAGGTTCATTTTTTTCAAAATACTCTGGTGCTATCTGTTTGAGTACGGTGTGAAAAAAATGAATATAAGGTAGTTTGCTGATCAAAACCAATGACTGAGGAAAGAAAAGGGACAAAGTTTTTTTTTTTAAAGATTTATTTATTTATTACATATAAGTACACTGTAGCTGTCTTCAGACACACCAGAAGAGGGCATCAGATTCTGTTACAGATGGTTGTGAGCCACCATGTGGTTGCTGGGATTTGAACTCAGGACCTCTGGAAGAACAGTCAGTGCTCTTAACCGCTGAGCCATCTCTCCAGTCCCAAAGATTTTTTTTTTAATGCCTAATGATTATAATTTAAGTTTGCCATTTATTTTGCATGAACAATTATTATTGAACTAAAATTCAGCAAAAAAAGGGTATTGATTTTGAAATTGATAGTTATTTTTTACAGCAGATGGTTAAAAAGAAAATGCAAAGTCATAACTGAGAAATGAGAAGCTTTAATCTCATTATGATTTAAGACTGTTTCTCAACCTGGGGATCACAACTGCTTGGGGATCAAAAGACTTTTTCACAGGGGTTGTACATTAAATATCCTGTACATCAGATATTTACATTATGATCCACAACAGTAGCAAATTACAGCTATGAGTAGCCACAGAAATAATTTATATTGAGGTCACCACAGCATGAGGAACTGTATTCAAGAGTCACAGCACTAGGAAGGGTGGAACCACCGCTTTGAGAACTAAAGGCATTTTCACAGATATTCCTGCTCTTCAGGCCAAACAATTTCCCCCAAAACAGACTAATGTAAGGGACAGCTTTAAAAGCCAAGTGTCACTGTTAGTTTTAACTCCCAAACAATCAATAACCACCTGGGAAAAGAGCATAAGCGAATAATCCTCTGTATCAGGTTGGCCCATGTCTGAGATTTCCCTCACTATGTTAATGGAGGTAGAAAACCCTACCCACTGAGGATGAAGCCATTCTCTAGGCAGGGGTCCTGAACTGTCCCAGAGTGAAAAGAACAGGCTGAGCTACAACCTGGGACTACCGCTAACGTAAGCTACATTCTCCCCTCAGCTGTTTGGGTCAAGGTATTTTATCACAGCAACAGAGAGAATCTAGGAAGCCTACATATATATTTTATATACATATATTTTATATATACAACATATATAAGAAATTAGCCACCTGAAGTCATTCAATCATTCATTCATTTCTCCATCCATTCGCTCATTGAAACAGGGTTTCTCTATACAGCCCTGACTCTCCTGGAACTAGCTCTGTAGACCAGGCAGGCCTCAACATCAGAGATCTACCTGCCTCTGCCTCCTGAGTGCTAGGGTTAATGGTGTGCCATCACTGTCCAGCCACACGAAGCCTTTCTACTAAGGAAAAACAAACCATGATGCTTGGCCCAAATCCCTTTGCCTATTATGTTCTACAGTCCAGCTGTTCTAGCCTAGCTACAAACTTAAAAATTGCAACTTTCAGTATGATCACTTTAGATACAAATTACAGTGATTTTTAAATGTAAGTTTTTTTTTCATTGAAAGCTGCTCCTTTTAATTAAGCTTTTTTTTTATTCATGTCTATATGTGTGGGTGTCCACAGAGACCAGAAGAGGGATGCAGATCTCCTGGAGTTGGTTATAGGTCCTTGCAAGCTGTCCACTATGGGTGCTGGGAACTGAACGTATGTCCTCTGAAATAGCAGCAAATGCTCTTAACTACTAAGCCATCTCTCCATCCTCTAAACTACTTTTATTTTTTAACCTTATCTGACATTAGAATAGGAATTTTCCTTTTTTCATTTAATTTATGAAAAAAGATTGCATATTTAGGTTGAAAGTAAAACTTGACTAAGATGTGGCTAAATTTTACTTATTAACTCATTAAAAAAAACCTGCAGGTTTTTATGGGTTGTAAGAATATTATAATTTGTTTACTTTCTCCCTTCTTCTAAAAGTACAGAGAGAACAAATTAAAATTTATGGAATATGGGGACTGGAAAGTTAAGAGCACCTCTTCCAGAAGTCCTGAGTTCAATTCCCAGCAATCACATGGTGGCTCACAACCAAGTGTAATGGAATCTGATGCCCTCTCCTGATATACAGGTATATATGCACACAGAACACTCATACATAAAATATGTAATAAAAATTTTTAAATTGCAGAACATGGTGGCACACACCTTTAATCTCAGCACCCAGGAGGCAGAGGCAAGTGGATTTCTGTGAGAACAAGGCCAATAAGGTCTAAATAGCAAGTTCCAGAACCAGGGTTACATATATAGTCAGACTTTGTCTTTAAGTAAATAAATAAACAATAATAAAAATGGGGCAGGTGCCTATAACAAAAAAACTCAGGCAAAAACACAGAAACTCAGACATGATTAAGTTTAAGTTTGGGATGGGGAATTGAGACAGGGTCCTAGGTAGCCCACATTGGCCTAGACTTCCAGATTTTTCTATCTCCACCTCTCAAATGTTTAGACTACAGATAGACACCATTAAGTCCAGCTCTTGCTTCCCTAGTCATAACATAAAATACTTTAATAGTGCACATAAAAATTACCTTCTGGAAGTAGCCTCTTTTAAGAGTTTTATCTCGAACTTGTCGAAAATACACATATCCATAAAAGTATGCAGGATCTTTCTATGAAAGAAGACAAAGAATTGATGTGTGTGTCTGTATGTGTGTGCATGTATATGTGTGTGTGTGCATATGTATATACGTATACACAGATATTCTTTAACAATACACTGGGCTTCTTTAGTAGCCCAAGTCAACATGTAATGACACACAGAAGCTACCCCTTCTTACCACAAACAGCAGTCAGGAGAACAAAGGACCTGCCGACTAGCCTGGGGATTATGACTGCAACCTAACTGAAGGTGGGACTCCCTAGGACCCCAGCAGCTTATGTTTTTAACTCACATCTAGACTTGTAAATTGAAATCAGAAAGCCATCAATTCAGTATTTTCTCTAATGCTATATTGTTTCCTTAAAATTTGCAGTAAATACCTCTAAGTTATAATAAAATCTGAGGGGAGATCACTTGAATACGATGGTATTTATCATATAATGGCACCCCACCTGTCCATCTCAACAGATCTCTACCAAGCAAAGCACCTCACCATGCTAGTCAGTTTTTATAATTTATTATAGCATCATTTCCAGAAGAGTAACTTTAGAGTCAATTCCACTCACATCTCATATATGGGATCCTTATCCCTTATTTAAGAAACCCAGCTACATAATAAAATAACCCTCAAAGGGCACACAACGCTGGAATGTTACCAAAGGTGACTGAGTACACCAGCTCTAAAGAAACAAGTGCCAGGGCTTCCCTCAGACAGGGCTTTCCCACCTTTAAGTAAACTGGTAAATCTTTGTCAAATTCATCAAGAAGACAGTGCAGTGAGACCCTCCTCCCAGAAGATTGGCGGAATCTAAAACAAAACTGGGTGTCTCCTAGACAACCTAACGAAAACAAAAAGAGAAAGAAGTCAGGACAGCTTCATGTGACATTTATCCAGTTTCATCAACATCACAGTGAAAGAACCTTAGAGATAATTTTTATTCAGTTCTTCATATTTTAGATAAGAAAAATAAGCCTAAAAATTCTAGGACATCATGGTGCACACCTTTAATCTCAGTGCTTGGGAGGCAGAGGCCAGTAGCAGTCTGGAGTCTTAAGGCCAACAGCCAGAGCCACAGGGTGAGACCCTGTCTTAAAAAGAATAAAATAAAGAAATTCTGGCCTTGCTACAGGCCACCATGTTAGAGATAAGCTCCATCTTAATTCCTAAGTCTCTTCAGTTTCCTAATTCTCTTCCCAATGCCACTCTTTTTTTTTTTCTTTTAATTTGTTTACATAAGATATTGTCTTACAGGGGTTGGAGATTTAGCTCAGTGGTAGAGCACTTGCCTAGCAAGCGCAAGGCCCTGGGTTCGGTCTCCAGCTCCGAAAAAAAGAAAAGAAAAAAAAAAAGATATCGTCTTACATATATAAACAAATGAAGACACACACATTACATACACATACACACATCACATACACACACATCTCTCTCTCTCTCTTACACACACACACACGCACGCACACGCACACGCACACACACACGTACACACACATGCACACATCCCTACACCTACCTCTTATTTCAATCTATGGCTATATGAACTTTCTCTGTTTTGTCTTTGAGACAGCATCTCACTATGTGGCCCTGGATATCCTGAATTCTCTATGTGGAGTTGTGAGATTTTTAACTAAGTGATCCCCCTGCCTCTGTCTCCTAAGTGCTAGGATTAAAGGCATGTGCCACCATACTCATTTATATAATTTTTTTTTAAAAACTCTTTTGGATATAGAGTTGTTGCAGCGTAACTGATCACACTGTGAACCTTGAGACTGTTTAATGGACAAACCTGTTCCTAGCTGTGCTGTGGCTCAGCCTTAGCACAAACCTTTAGTCCCAAACAATGAAGGTTAGTTTGTAGAAGGAGGCGTCCATGTTTGAAAGTGATGTTTAGTGGAGTGGCAGACAAAGTGATGAATCAGAGACAGATTTGACAGAACAGACTATGCCCAACTCTCACGAGAAGAGAGCGGAGGGGGAAGGTACTTGAAGGGCAGAGAGAGGAGGTAGTTTTATCGGGAGAGTTTTACAGAGACAGGGTGAAGAGAGAACAAGCTAGACACTGGTGAGGACAGAACACGCCAGAGAATGAGGCGCCAGAAGACTAGACCAGATTGCCAGAGTCAGTGTGAGGCCAAGCAGGGCAGTTCAGTCAGAGGCTGAGAGAAGTCAGATTTGAATCTTGAAGCCTGAAGGGGAGTTTGAGCCTGAACAGCTGAGTTGACCAGCCAGCTAAAGTTCAGAAAGAACAACAAGGGGTAAGCTTGTTCAGCAGGAAGTCTCAGAAGCGGAAAATGTTCGAGGTCTAGATAAGATTTTACAGAGGCTAGAAGCTTCCAGGACTGGGTCTAGGTTAGCAGTCAGGCAGTACGCGTCCTAGACAACAATTACATTAGGAGAATAAAAGCTACATTTACATAGGCTCCCATGGAGCTCAGGTTGGCCTCAAACTTGCTAAGCAGCCTTGAACCCCTGACCCTCCTGTCTCTCCCTCCCCAGTGCTGAGATCAGTCATGTCATCATGAAGGGAACGGCACCAAAGATAATACCTAATACACCAAAGATAATATTTGTGTGCTAGGTAAGCACCACCCCACTAGACTACACACCAGTTTCCAAATGTATAACCTTTTAAAAGTAGACAAAGCTGTAATGTTTTAGGATACATGGACCAGTGATTAGGAAGAGGAAGGAAGGAAGGGAGGGAGGGAGGGAGGGAGGGAGGGAGGGAAGGAGGGACAAACGGATGGAGGGGGATGGAGAGGGAGAAGGAGAAGGAGGAGGGGGAGGAGGGGGAGGAGGAGAAGGAGGAGGAGGAGGAGGGGGTAGGGGAAGGAGGAGAAGGAGGAGGGGATAGAGGGAGGAGGAGGAGAAGGAGGAGGGGGAGGAGGGGGTAGGGGAAGGAGGAGGAGGAGAAGGAGGAGGGGGAGGAGGGGGTAGGGGAAGGGGGAGGATTTTAACAGTCACTTGGAGGAGGGAGGGATGAATCAGAAGAGGCTTGAGGGGGTTCCAGGTGCTGGCACTACTCTACTAAATGGTCCTGAGTGTGATTTACATTTCACAATGAGAAGGCCTTTAATAACACATATCATATAAGATTCAGTAAGAGTCCATAATCAACTTATCATCTTAATCATCTGAATTAGCAATTAATTTTCAACTTTAATCATTCCAACAAGCCTCTTGAAATGCAAATTTTAATTAAATTTGTCAGGCAATAATTACTTTAAAAAACTATTAATACTCTAAAACTTAGTTTACTAAAGCATACGAGCTGGTAAAACATCCAATCCAGGTAAAAGTGTTTTCTACTCGAATCAGATGAACTGAGTTCAAACCCCAGAGCCCGTAGATGAAAATAGAGAACAGACACCTGACAATTGTCCTCTGGCCTCCACACATACATGGCAGCACATTGGCACATGTGCACCAACATGCATGATGTGAACATGTATAATAATGCCCAAAATTTATCATCATACAGGTAACTTATTTTATTTTATGTGACATTCTAAGCAGGACACAGAAACTTCACAATTTGTTCAACCTTTTTAAAAGCCATATTATGTACGTATACCTAATGGCAATTATAGACACTAGTATTTCTTTGCTATAAGAGAGAAGAAATGAAAGAAACCGAGTTTCTTTGTGTTTTGAAACAACGTCTTGCTATGTTTCAGGCTAGACTGGAACTCACCATGCAGCCAAGGCTGGTATCAAACTCAAAATCCTCCTGCCTCAGTCTCCTGAGTTCTAGGGTTACAAGTACATACCACACACCCAGATTTAGTTTTGCTTACCTATTTAAGCAGAGAAAAATGCTCTGTGATGTGGTCTAGTATTGTTTTAATTAAACTTATATATTGATGACTCAGATTTCTCTTTAGAAAATGCTAGTTTGAATAATATAAAGTGTTCCCACAAAGGGCTCATTTATTAGCAAGCTAAGTACCCAGTTAATGGCACTACTTTTGGAGGTTCTGAAAACTTTGGAAGACAGAGCCTAACTTGAAGAAGCAGGTCACTGGGGCGTGTCCCTGAAAACATCTTTGCACTGAGCTCCTTTCGGCTGTGCTCTCTGTTTCCTGTCTGCAGTCATGAAACGAGCTGCTCCAACAGACTGAATGGTATTTTGAATAAACAGCACGTTATGGGATGCATAGTTTGCATGTACACATATATACCTGTGAGCATGGCAAGCCCTTTACAGACAGAATCATCTCCTCAGCCCCAAGCTGTTCTTGTTAAGGTTTATTTTATTTTAATTGTATCTGTATGAGTGTTAGCCTGCACACATGTGTGTGTAGTAGGAAGGCTGGAAGTGGGCATCAGATCCCTCTGAAACTTGACTTACAAACAGTTGTGAGCCACCATGTGGGTGCTGGAAATGGACTCTGGGTCTTTTATAAAACAGCAGGTACTCCTGCTGCTGACCCAGCCACCCAACACAGCTATGGTTTGCTTTCAATATTTCACTGACAATCAGAACAGATACTGAAAATGCTTTCCTGACTTCATTTAACAAAAGCCTTTCTCAAAGGCCAAGCTCTTTAGGTCAGAGTTGTCCAATTCATTCGTCTCTGGCCAAACTGACCATTCAAAAAGTACCAGTGCATTCAGCCATGGTTCTTCCTACAAGAATGCCAGACAGCAGATAGATCTGCCATTTTAAGATTAGTATAGAGTAATTTTAAAGCTTCTTTTACCTGAACTGAGATAGAAAAGTTAAAGGTAAGCAGAGAATCTTCTTATACCAGAACAGTCACTCAAAGAGTAAAGAAAAAATAAGTATTTTTCCTGATGACACAGACAACTTTAAAAGACAATTTCTACCTTATCACAAACACACATATGGTGTGGCTCAGAATACATATGACTAAGATAAAACTTTAAGGCATATTGGAATATGTCTATAATTCCAGAATAGGAAGATGGAAAGAATATTACAATCCAAGCTAGTCTGATGACCATCACAACAACAGCAACCAACAAAGAAGCAAAGGACAAAGGCTCTCCTCTGCATCGTCCACCCGGCCGTGACTACTGTGGCTGTGGTGGGACTGCTCACAGACAGTACTTTTGGTCACATCATCTCAAGTGTAGAAGCACAGACACGTATAGGTGCAAAGGTATAGAAGTGCAGAAGTTTGGAAATACAGAAGTGAGCAAGTGTAGATGTGTGCAAGTGTACAAGCACAGACTTTGAGCAGTGGAAGTGTAGGAGTGCTGCACTAATACCACTTCATAAACTGGCTACTGGCGTGTGACCAAAGGAACATGTACATCGAATACACTTAAAGTTCTTCTAGCAATCTGATGTTAGCGTGACAAATTTATGGTTTGGTTTGGTTTTGCTAATACTTTTCGAATTTCACTTTTTCTGATCTTTTCTTTAGCATGTATTTTACAAATGTATTGGTCCATACAGACATTAAAAAAGCAAAAACAGGCCTTTCAGCACAGATAATTTAAGGAGTATACAGTATATTACAATGTCCTTTCTCTTTGACACAAATATTGTCTGCAGCCAAGTCTACCCACGAGGTCTGTTTCTTCCTTGAATTCATTGCTACTTAAAATCCTCTCTACTGAGCCTATGTTTTCTCCCTTGACATATAAAATGTGAAGATTACTGTCCGTGAAGATTAGGCTGAAGGAGCCCATGCATTCAGTTGGTGACGATGGTAAACAATGAGGGAAAGGTTGGCTACTGTGGCTGACAGCAAGCACACTCTAAATTTTTACTCAGAAAAAAAAAAAAATGCATGGGACAGAAACAAGGACCAGCCCAAGTTTTCTAAATTCATGATGATCAAAGGCGTGTGCACAAGCGGACAGTTACAGGCCCAACAAACCATCGCTTCCTTGTAACTTATAAAAAACACTGTCTTCTGTGTAGTCTTCATACAGTCTAAAGTACTAGTCTACTTTGTACGTGTGTTTGGGGGCTGTACCACAGGAAGGAAGCCCTGATTTATGACTCTTTCCTAAAGTCTGCTCTGCTGTGCCAAGGTTTCCTTCCACAGCAATAAAAGCTATTTTGGAAATTTTAAATCAATCTCAAAGTTGGCAGTGTAATTATAACTTCCATTTTTGCAGGACACAGAGGGAAAACAGTGGTTTGGATGGAGAGCCACGAGAACTCTGGGCGCTGAAGTGGTCTCCAGATCATGTTCATCTGTTAGACCATCAAGGTCTGCTTTCACAGTCTTTTGCCAATCTCGCTAATACGTTCCAACCAGGCTTTGAGTAAAATGAACTATAATTCATTTGATATGGAGTTTATTAAAAAGATACTTTAAAAAACATTCTATAGGTCATTCATATGCCTAAAAGATTAGAATTTTTATTTATATAGATTTATGATGTTGGGAATTGGTTCTAATGCTTTGTTTTATTTTGGCTCCCAAAAAGCCTCAATTCCAGACCTCAGGGTCCCTGCCACCAACTGGCTTTGATTGATAAAAAGAATTGCCATACAGCCAATGTCTGGGCAGAAAGACAAAGGACCAGAGAGAGGAGACAGAGGCTCACCATGACTCAGAGGGAGAAGGATCGGATGTAAGAGCTACAGGAAGAAAAGCAACTAACAGGTAAGGATTAGTGGACACTCCCACGACTGGCTCTGGGGTAGCAGAGATGAAATGTTGATTTAGCAAGCTGACATAGGAAAGTTGGAGGGTAGAATGTATGTTAACCTCAGGGAGGAGTAGAATGCCGGGTCATTGAGCTAGTCAAGGCATATCAAAATTAGCTATTGTTATCTGTCTTCATTCAGGTCCAGAGAACTCTTGGGTAGGCATGTGCTTGTGACACACTGGGATCCAATGCCATTTAAACTTATAAATGACCTATACAGATACTATTAAATAATTTATTAAAAAGGCTATCAAGTGCCAGGTGTGGGTCATTAATCCCAGCACTTAGGAGGCAGGGGCAAGAGGATCTCTGGGCATTCAAGACCAGCCTGGTCTACATAGTAAGTTCCAAGACAGCCAGGGCTATGAAGTAAAACACTATCTCAAAACAAACAAACAAACAAACAAACAAACAATGATAGATAGATAGATAGATAGATAGATAGATAGATAGATAGATAGATTAAAAAAAAAAAAACAAACCGAAGAAAACCAAACCAAACCACCAAAACAAAAAAAGGCTATCAGGTAGTTCTGTGATAAGAATTCTTGCCTGGCATGCTCAAGATCAAAGTTTTAATTCCCAGTGATACAAATTAATTAATTAATTAATTAAAAATTTTAAAGGCTGTCAAAATACCAAGTATTTAGCTTTTAGTCTTATTTGGAGGAGAAGGGAAGTTCTTCCTCTAGTCTCTGGGGCTCAGTAGCTAGGATCTGTGTATTAAATTGAACAATAACAATAAAACATTTAAATAAAAACACTTAGCCAGGCACCGTGCTGCACCTTTAATCCCTGCCCTTTGGAGGCAGAGGCGACAGATTTTTGTATCTTTGAAGGCAGCCTGGTCTACAAAGTGAGTTTGAGGACAGCCAGAGTAGTTACAGAGAAACTCTTCTCAAAAAACTGGAGGTCGGAGTGGAGGGTAGTGGGCAACAGAAAAGACTTATTTTATATGTTTCTGAAAATGTTACAGAAAATGTTAACATCCAAAGGGAACTTGACACAATTTTAAAAGGTTAAATTCAGAAATTTGTCCAGACACATTAAAAAACTTACCCTTTTAGAATTAGTAAACTGTGGGAAGGTAAACATGTATGGAAAACTATAGAAGTTATTTAGCAAAGTTGTTTATACTGATTCTAGTCAATGTCATCTCTAGGGAGAGGTTAGAATCTTAGGTCGGCAAGATGGTTCAGAGAATAAAGGCACTTATTACCTTTATCGACCCATGGAACCCACTTACATGACAAGAAACATCAGTCCTATGAAGTGGTCTGCTGACCGTGCCAGCCATGGCACGTGCAACCATAACACACACACACACACACACACACACACACACACACACACACACACACACACACACAGAGTGGGGGTGGGGGTTGCTATGACAGACAGTTAGCATTATGGACCAAAACCATTAAAGGGTCTAAATCAGTTCAGATACGAACAAAAGACCTGCTAGACTTGATGGAGAACAATATCTAATTAGTAAGAAACTAATTTTCTTTCATGTCTTTCACCAAGGCTTAGCTCCACATACATAAGAAGGAAAAAAACTGCAAGCATTTATACAGAAAGAAAATTAATAATAGTCTGTCAAATCTCTCAAATCAGGTAAATTGTCAGGACATTAGAAATAAGCACAAAAGGTAAGAAAACTGAAGTCTACTTTAAGGGTTCCCTCTGTGTGACCTGAGAAGCTGAGTGTTCTGGTCACTGTAAGTTTATAAAGCTGTCTTGAAAGTAAAATACAGAGGTAGCCTGAGAGGTATCAATGGTTAGGACCACACAAGCACAGCTCATAGGAACCAGAGAAAGCAACTTAATAACAGGCAAATGTGTCCACGGTCTATAAACAAAGCACTATTTCAAGAGCTTTACATGATGCAGTCAACTCATATAAACAACTGGAAATAATTGATGACAGTATTTCACCACTATATTCTTGCTGGTTCCTGAGTTTTGGGAAAACTTGGAGCTAGGGAGATGGCTCAGTGTTGAGAGTTTGTAGAGGACCAGAGAGGCTCTTAACTGCCTTAGGCCCCAGCTCCAGGGTGGGGATATCTGCTGACCTCTTCTGGCCTCTGAGAGCACTACACTCATGTGCACAAACCCACATTCATATACACACATCATTTAAAAAAAACGTTTACTGCTTTTACACAGTTCCAGGCAAATTTTTAAGTTTTGAACTGAAAATAAACTATACACTATAAGTTACCAAATAAATGATCTTGTCTTTATTTTAAGAATGTATCGTTCTTTGTAATGTTTTACCTTATCACACCGTAACAGTAACCTTAAGAGCTGAACAAAGTGAAATCAGTAATGACAGGCATCATTAAACAAACCTCAAAGTCAGTGAAGTGCTGAGCTAAAATGGATCATGCAGTCTAACATGCCATGTTGCTACTTGCCATATGAAGACTATAAACCATACTTTATACATAGAACAAGATTCAAAAGAAATGTCTTATGAATGTTACCTGAATTTGAGTCTGGAAAGGACAAATAGCAAATGTTCGTTTTCTGAAAGGGAAAAGCAGAGTCATGGATGCTGGTCCGCACACTCCAACAGGAACAGGCAAAAGGACAGCAGACTACACAGAGAGACGCATTTACTTACTTCTTTATCAGTGAGTTTGCAATGCTGAGGATAAATTACCTGGAAGAAAGAAGTTAATTTATGTTAGCATAGAATGGGGATGCCTGAATTCTAGTTGAGTATAGCCAAAAAGGTTTTAAGAAATCAGAGCTGGGGCTGTGGTGTCACCCGTAGTCACAGACACTTGTAAGGCTTTATCAAGAGACTACCTTGAGCCCCTTCAAGGCTAGCCCAGAAACTCTGTCTCACACATAAATAAAAATATTTTTTAGTAATTAAAAAAAAGGAAGGAGCTAAGAAGAACTAAGTAGAAGTTACATTAGCTTTAAAAATTACATCAAAATTAGCTCTAAGACTGGTGAGACCTAAACGCCTTCTCTTCCTGTTTGAAACTTAAAATCTAAAGAAAACATAATCTCTATTTTGACTCATACTTGTTCAAGAAATAACTTTTCAGTTGAATCCATGAGTACTATACATCAAAATACTTAGAGGAAAAAAATTACCTAAAATTTAAAAAATGTCTACCATACAGCCTATCATAACCACACACACCCCATTCCTTTGAATAACTGTCTTTCCCTAGTTTAGCACCTGCAGTGACCATAGAACCCTTTGAGGAAAACAGCTGCCTATCAGTCTCTGTAGTGGAAGGAGGTCGGGGCCAAAGCAGCTCCTGCCAGAACCAGCAACAGTCAGTAGAGGACACAGACATCATCCTACAGATCAGCCCACTTCCCCGAGTGACTAAAAAGTAGGTTTTAGCAGGGTGTGGTGGTAAAAGTCTATAATAATCTCAGCACACAGGAGACTGAGGCAGGAAGATCACTATGGGTCTGAGATTAGCCTGGGCAGCACAGGGTAAGTTTCAGGACAGCTCGGGTTAAACACAACTCTTGTCTCAAAAAAATTCTAAAAAGAAAAGGAAACCACCCCTTTCTCCTCCAGCAGTATTGTTACTCAATACTTTTTCTGTCGTTTTGTTATTGTTGTTGGTTTGGGGGGAGGGGTTATTTGTTTGTGTTTTTTGGGTTTTTTTTGTTACAGAATCTCATATATCCCACACCAAACTGAGACTGAGAGAGCTGCAAATGTATACATGGCTTAGAATTTAATATTTTCTATATACTCAGCATGATGACTCAAAGTCTACAACCTTCAGTTTGAAGTAGTTTATCTTTCATTGTCTTGGTTTGTTGGAGACCGCTCGACTGTGTAGTAAGGACGGTCTTGAACCCCTGATCTTTTGCTCCAAGTGCTAGAATCACAGATGTGAACTACCAAACCTGGATTTGTTTTTGTTGTTATTGTTGCTGCTGTTTTGTTTTCTTTGAGAATTTGCAACTTTGTTTTGTTTTAGGTGTTTTGTTCTTTGAGAGAGAATTTTACTATGTAGCCCAGGCTGGCCTCAAACTGAATCAACCCTCCTGTTTCAACCTTCCAAGTGCTAGGATTACAGCCATACATCATGATACTGCCTTTCTAAATCATGCCATATAATTTATATTTTGAAATTACAGGGTTGGGAGAAAAGCTTTTATTTAGCATGCTTGAGATCCCAGGTTCAATTCCCAGCACCACAGTAATGCTTAACGGCAAAATGTAATTGTTTAAAAGTAGATTGGGGTGGGGGGGCTGGAGAGATGGCTCAGCAGTTAAGAGCACCCGACTGCTCTTCCAGAGGTCATGAGTTCAATTCCCAGCAACCACATGGTGGCTCACAACCATCTGTAAAGAGATTCAATTCCCTCTTCTGGTGTATCTGAAGACAGCTACAGTGTACTTATATATAATAAATAAATAAATCTTTAAAAAAAAAAGTAGATTAGGGGGAAAATTCCAGCAGTAAAGATTCAAAATGAGGCAGGAAATTGTAGAATGTTTTCCTAGCACTAATGGAACTGTGAGTTTGCTCCCCAGAGCCATATAAACTTGGCACAGTAGCACATGCTTATAATTCTAGAGACAAGAGGATCAGATCAGAAGTTCAAGGTCAAGATCTTCCTTGGTAACAAGAGTTCAAGATCATTTTGATATACTTGAGACCTTGTCTCAAAAAGTGTGTGTGTGTTGGGGGGGAGGGGGTTGCATATAGAGTGTTCTGTTGAAGAAAAACATCAACAACACAAATGGGATCAGAAGTTATGGGAATTCAGGAAGCAACAGTGGCTTCGTGATCTTTCTCCTAATATCTTAAGCGCTTTTTCTCATCTAACTCTGAGCTAGAGCTCAAACTGGTTTGTTTCCACATGTCAATTTCTTCAATACTCTTTGCTTCCAACAAAACCTCCTACTGTAGCTGGGATAGAGCTCGGCATTAAGAGTATATGGCGCTAGGTTCCATGCTTAGCTTCAAAATAAGAAAAGAAGTACGTAAATATATTTAAAACATTCCACATTAGTAATGTGATAGTTTACTGTGTTCTAACAACCTTCTACCTGCTGTTCGTGTCTTACATTATTTTAATCAATGTAGGAGAGAGACAGGTGGCAAAAAGCTAACTCCTTACAGCAGTGCTTATCTCATCAGTGGAGCTGTGCTCTGCATCACAGACTTTGAAAGAGCACTCATCAATAAATTGTTTTCACAACCAGGTCTGCTGGCACAGGTCTATCATCAGAACCACTTGAGAAGCAAAGGCAGGAAAATGTAAGTTTAAGACCAGCCTTAACTAGAGAGAGAGTCCAAGTTGGCCTGGACAACTGAGTGAGACATGTCTTAAAATAAAAAGTAAAAAGAGGGTTGGGATGGAGCTGGAGAGGTCCAGTGTCTGCCAACCATTGGTTGAGGCCAACACACACAAACATAATTTTGTTTTCTCATGTCAGCTTGAACTAGGTTTTTGTCACCTTTAACAACAAAAAGAAAGGGGTTGGGGATTTAGCTCAGCAGTAGAGCGCTTGCCTAGCGAGCGCAAGGCCCTGGGTTCGGTCCCCAGCTCCGGAAAAAAAAAAAAACAAAAAGAAAAAAAAACAAAAAGAAAAAAAATATTCATGGTCAATTTTTCCCCAAATAGGAATTCATAAAAGAACTACCTCTCTGTCATTACACTTAAGACAGTCTCTAGTCCAGAGAAGAGACTTATAAAACAAATACACCTTTGCTTCATCTGAGGACACACCCAATTCACTCTATTTGACATGAGTATTAGCGCAGAATACTTCATACGTATCCAAGTCTTCCTTTGTTCATGCTGAGATTATTTTACTTGCAATTGTGAAAGCAGAGACAACATCTAGAACCCATTACTAGCATGTTCTATTTCAGTTATAGTTCATGGAAATCTCACTATATGCAGGGCAACTGGTATGAGCCTAAATCCTAGCACTTAAAAAGCCTAGGAAGGAAGATTCTGGGGTCAGACTGGACCATGTGGAGGTTCCAAGCCAACCTGCACAACACGGTGAGGCTGTCTCAAAAATGGATGTTTGACTGCAGCCGAGTTGGTCAGGAGCTTGTTGAACTCAGTCATGCTGGTGGCCTATGACAACTTATCTTCAGCAACTCTATGCTTAGTTCTCCTGTCCTTCCAATGCTATACACACACACACACACACACACACACACACACACACACACACACACATACACATGCACACGCACACACACGCACACACACTGCACAAATAAATACATAAAAATGTAAAAGAATCAAGTGCAGGAGAGCATCAAGGGTTCTGCTGACTGTATTAGTCTTCTGAGTTACAACAAATAGAGGTGGGACTGCATGAAAAACAAAGATAATTAAGGCCTGAGTAGGACCACAAAAAAAATAGTTTTTTAAAAAAAATCATTCACACATATATGAACTGTTTCATTTTATTTTACCACTTTGTCTTTACACAGGATATGTGTGTAATATATATTACATCCCAAGGCAAGAAATGTTTTAAACAAACTATTTCCAGAAAAGTAGATGGATCTGCTATGACCCTGCACAGCTGCCTTCAGTGTGAAGACTGTGGTCTCTGAAGAGATAACTAAGAACATGAGTTACTGGTGGTATCACATGTACACACATGTAAAAGAAAAGGCCTGGAGCTATAACTAAGCCAGCCATATCTACCATGCTGTCGTGTGGAACAGTCTGGATCCAACTCTGGTAGCATCAAACAAACAGCTAAGAAGCACAAGAAGACAACAGCTTAGTCATAAGGAAAATGCAAATGAAGGCAAGATAAAAGATCACTCCTACCCATTTGGACATTCCAAAGAACAGATAAGAGTAGCAAGGATCAGGAAAAACTGGAATCCTTTTATGTTGCTGGTAGAAACATTGTCATATACAGCCAAGTCACTTTATCTCTATAAACACAACCAAGAGTAGGGAAAAGGTGCCCTGTGAAATCTAGTGCCAGGTACCCTGCTGCACTCACGGTGGCCACAGAAATACCTCCTGTCAGTGAGCAGATAAACAGATGTGGCACATGCAAACACATGCTACACTACTCAGCCATAAAGGACGAGCAGACAGTGTCCAGCCTCCAGCTGCATCCTCACCCCAGGAAGGCAATGAGGGCAGCCCAGCACCCATGGTAAACTTACTTAGACATTGTGAGATACACTTTTGTGACTTGGTCCTGTAGTTCTCAAGCATTACCTTTGTAGACAATGAGGTATTGCAATATCAAATGGCTGGACACACCTGACAGATGGACCCTGAAAACATGGGAAGTGAAAGCAGCCAGAAGAGGCCACATGTATGAGTCATTCATGTGAAATGTACACAGGAAGCAAAATTGAACACAGACTTTTGTGTGCCCCAGGGCTGCTGACAAAGGGCTGTTAGCAGACATTGGTTTCCTTTTAGAAGGGAGGGAATGATCTATTAGTGGTATGAGGTATGTGGTTCAGGAAAATACTAAAATCACTGAACTGTGTTCTAATTGGATAGATCTTACATTATGCAAACATCTGAACTAAAACAAGCAAAACCCCTAGCAGCCCTTGCCTGGGCTTTGGATTTTCCTGCACCTTCCTGTGGCCATGCTTAGGACTGCTCAACTATTCTGATCTTACCTATCAAGTTCTGTCCAGGACGTGAAACAGAGCACATGCTCTTCCTTTCTTCTTTTCTATAGCTTTTATTAAATGAAAATATATATTATTTTTATTAGGTGACATAAAAAAATTAATTTTTCAAGTTTTAAAGGCTCCAAATCTCATCTCACATTGGAAAATGTTCACTTAAGTATTAGAAAACTTACTGCAGCTCTTATTTAACTCTTTCATTAAATAATAATGAAGATTGATTGATTGATTGATTCTGGAGCTGGGGACTAAACCCAGGGCCTTGTGGTTGCTAGGCAAGCACTCTACCACTGAGCTAAATCCCCAACCCCAATAATGAAGATTTATAACAATTACCCTCACCTCATCACCTCCCAGAGATCAGGGCACAGGGGCCCGTGCCTGTGGTCTCAGTATTCAGGAGACAGAAACAACATGATCACCTGAGCTCGGGCTTGTGACACCAACCTCAGCAGCACAGCAAGAGCTCAACTGTTTGTTGTTTGTGTGCATGTGTGTGTGCACGTGTGTGTGTGCGTGTGTGTGTGCGCGCGTGTGTGTGCGTGTGTGTGTGCGTTTGTGTGTGTGCGTGTGCCTAACAGGGTACCTAACAGGGTGGGTAGCTCACTGGTTAAGACACCTAACCAGGGTATCTAACAGTGTGGGTAGCTCACTGGTTAAGACACCTAAACAGGGTACCTAACAGGGTGAGTAGCTCACTGGTTAAGACACCTAAACAGGGTATCTAACAGGGTGAGTAGCTCACTGGTTAAGACACCTAACCAGGGTACCTAACAGGGTGGGTAGCTCACTGGTTAAGACACCTAACCAGGGTACCTAACAGGGTGGGTAGCTCACTGGTTAAGACACCTAACCAGGGTACCTAACAGGGTGGGTAGCTCACTGCTCATCTAAAAGACCCAAGTTTGGTTTCCAGCAGCCATGCAGCCATGTCAGGTGCCTCACCCTCACTTACAGCCCAGTTCCAGGGGGATCTGATGCCTGCACCGAGGGAGGCACCTGCACTCGATATATTAGCATACATGGTTTGTACGTACCCTATGTAGGAAGTGTGGTCCCAGTGCAGTGCTGAGCTAGTGGCCTAGAAAGGAATAATGACGGTCTCAAGGAGATTAGTCCTAGAGAGGACTTTACATTTTCTTTTCATTAATTTTCAAAAGAAACTGCCCCACTACCCCATGGTCTGGCTTTCCTTCTCACCATATGACTCCTTCATTACGTTCTCATTGTAATGTCACCCGCTAAGGTCATGAAGCCAGGCCCTCGATAACAGATGGTACTGCCACTACTAGACCTCTAGGCCTGTGAGCTAAATAAACTTCTTTCCCTCATATATCACCACTGTCCAATACTTCGTTCCCATTACAGGAAACATAGCAACACAGGGTCCTCTGAGCACGACAGCTGAGAAGCAAGCTATTATTCCATTCCAAAAGAGACTTTAGTAGTACTGCCCTCAAGGTTGGTCCTGTAATACCTAAAGGGACTCTTATTAACTGATTAAATGAGAAATATAAAGCTCTAAAGACCTAAAGTTCACTCTAATTTCTTAAGTTTTAAGACGTTGAGGCATTTGGATTCCAGGTTTCCAGGTTAGAAGGACTCGGGATGTTTTATTTAGCATTGCTGTGTAAGGGGAAACCCTGAGGAAGGCAAGCCGTCACTGCCAGTAACTCAGGAATCTCGCTTTCCGTTATCACTGGCATTTCACAGGTCTGCACTGCTTCGGATTTCTCCGAGTACCTTCATCTTTTACTCAGGATAGCTCACATTATTAGAGCGAATAAAGCTTTTGGAACCAAAGGAATCAAAATTCTGGTTTACTAAACTTTATGATTTGGGGTAAGTTGGTTACATTTCAGAGTCCTTACCTTAAAATAGGAAATTGAAAACATTTCTAGAAAATCAATGCTACCCAAAATACATTGTTTTGTCTCAAATATCATTCTAAATGCTTTCCCAACACTAATTTATCTCACAAAGCAATGGTGTAGGACTACTGTTGTCCTACAGAGAGAGCGGTAACTGTTATCCTACAGAGAGGTTATGTGGCTCAAACTCAAGTGCTATTTGCTGTTGCTGCCTGTAGGAGGGCAGGTTGTCCTAGTATAGCCTTGGCTGGCCTGGAAATCCCCTGTAGGATAGGCTGGCCATGGCCGCCTTCTGCCTCTTCAGTGCTGGGCTTACAGGTCTGCAGCACCACAGACTAGGCTTCTAATTGCTACTCCACGCAGTCTCTTTGGTGATGTAAAGTGGCTCTAATTCTACATTTTGTTTGCTTTTGTTTTGTTCTGTTTTGCTTTTTAAAGAATGCTGACATCCCTCCAGGGCTTCAACTGGATTATTCATTGGGCTCTCATCTTTTGTCAAATGATCCTAGGTGTGGATTGTGCATTTCTAAGAAACAAATGTATAGCCCGGTGGTGGTGGTGTGGTTGCATCTGCCTTTACTAGTTCTACCACTCAGGAGACAGAAGGTGGATCTCTGAGCTGGAGGCCAGCCTGGTCTACAGAGTGAGTTTCAGGACAGCCAGGGCTACACAGAGAAACCGTCTTGAAAAACAACAAAATAGGATGAAAAAAAGAAGTAAATATATAGGTTTTCTGGCATAGCAGAGAGCCCCTGAATCCTGATGCTGAGACTGATGAGGCTGGCAGCTTCCAGGACTGTGCTGTCCCCATCTGTGACTGCTATTCTGTAATCTTCCTTTTGAGCCTCCCTGGTTGTCACTTACAGACTTAGGCTGTAGCCACTACATCTGTCACTCCCAACACATCTTAACTGCTACTCCTATACATTTGCAACACACATGCAGCTTATATATATATGTGTGTGTATGTGTATACATGTGTATGTGTATATATATATGTGTGTGTGTGTATATATATATAGCTTCAACTATTTCATATATTCATTCCTGCTTTATGTTAATTTAAAAAGAACTATTTCTCCTTCAGTAAAATAAATAAAAGGCTCGGCACGGTGGTGTGCTCAGGAGACAGTAGGCGGATCTCCTGAGTTTGACGCCAGCCTGGTTTACATAGGGAGACCCGGTCTCCAAGAATAAAGCTAAGGGCCAGGGAGAAGGCTCAGCTGTTTAGGGGAATCTGCAGCTGCCAAGTCTTTAGGCCTGAGCATGGCTCACAATGAAAGAAAGGAATCAGCTCCTGTTCTGTGCAGTACTCACTGTGCGCACAGTGACACACACGCATGCCCATTCACTCACACGCGCACACAGATAAACCACTAGTTAATCCCAGTGCTAGGAGGTAGAGTGGTGAGGGGTGTAGACTGAGACAGGAAGACTGCTGTGAGTTCAAGGCCAGCCTGGGCTACATGTATTCCAGGAGAGTGAGATCTGGTCTCAAAGTAAAATCATCTTACATCTAGTGTTTGTCTTTCTTTAGATCCTTTATGAAGGAAGGAACCTTCCTCTCCTATCTTTCTTAAAGCAGTGATCCTTAATCTGGACACAGAATGTAACAAAGAATCCATGGATTAGTTCAAACAGTCTAACTATAAACAGAACTTTGTCTTATTTTCCAAGAAAGTTCAAACTGTTGATTTTTTTTGAAGCAAAAAACAAAACAAAACAAAAAAACAACCTAAGAACTACTTCGTAAAGAAAACTGCTGTGGGAAATAAAATTTAATATGTAACCTTTAATGACTTATTTTTCATCACCTCAACTTTGTCGAGATATTCCGCTTATTAAGAAAAGGAAAATACTCATGAAAAAGCAATGTTCCAAATGATGAGATTTTAAAAACGAATCAATGGAGCTAGAGAGATGGCTCATTGGGTAAGAACACTCTGGTTCCAGAGGACCCAGGCTCAGCGGCAGCTCTCAGCCATCTGCCGGCCCAGTTCAGAGGCCCTGATGCCCTCTTCTGACCTCTAGGCAGGAGAGTGGAGCTGGGACACACAGGCAAGCAGAACATCCACACATAAATAAATCTTTTTTAAAAATGTGACCAAATATAACAGCTTCTGCTTTCCAATTTTTATTTTGCCACACATGTAATTTTAGTTTATTATTAAATTACTAGTATAAAAGATGGTCTTCAGGGGCTGGAGAGATGGCTCAGCTATTAGGAGCACTTGCTGCTCTTCCTGAGGATGTGAGTTCAGTTCCCAGCACCTACGGGACCAGAAGGACTGCAGATCGAGTAGATCTAACCCCCTTTTCCAGACTCCACAAGCACAAGATACAAATGCTCTCTACATACAGACATGAAGGCAAAACATTCACACACACATTATATAAACAAATCTTTAAAAATAAATGTCTTCAGTCCTTGGAGATTGTTATCCCTGTCTCAAATAAAATACAGAATTGCTCTATGTACTAACTCTAACAACAAATGTTTATTGAATACTATGTCAGGCAATAAATTTGATCCTATTGACTGTGTAGATTAATTCTTAGGTCTCCACCTTATTGTCTCAATCCATAAATACAGGTTAGACCATACTTTATGTGCATGTTCACCGGACTCGCATAGTGCCTGGATCTTAATGAAAGCTTCAGTATTTAAATGAATACTGACCCAAAAGACAAGAGAGGGTGGGATACACAAGCAGCAGTTTCTCGTTTGAAACAACCAGACCACCAAAGTTAGAATAAGATTAGAATCTTTCATGGATGCCAAAAGAACAATAACAAAATACTAAAAACTTCAGAACATATGCCTTTCTATTAACTTTTTCCTTGGATAAATTAAGACAAACCTTTTATGCTAGCAAAAAAGAGGGGGGGCGACTAAATGATGGCAAAAATGAGTGAGATTCGAAGGCCTTTTAGGTAAGGATGTTACGATATCTGAGATTTTTACAAGTCTAAGATTTTCCCACTGACATTAGGTTTCTGGGAGCTGTTACAGAATCTGTATTAAGAAACAGCAGGGGACGGGGGAGGTGGTGTGGGAACAGCTCTTGAGAGCTTGCCTAGTTTTCAGAAGGCCCTGAATTCTATTTGTAATGCTAGGGAGAGACTTGGAGGGAATGGGGGCCCAACAACACTCCACCCAGAAAAGGGAAGCAGAGAGAAAAAGGGAGAAAATGCATGCTAAGCATTTTGACTCGGACTTAGTGGGCCGATCTATGAGTTAACTCAATTGGCAATACAGTCAGCCCACAGGATTGGACGTGCACGTTTGGCTACTATAATTCACATATGCTGGGGGGGTATTGTTCCTTTCTTGAAAGTTCCAAGCAAACATCCTGTCTGCTGCAGCCTTTTGTGGGTGCCGCTACCCTTCAGTTATCGCTGTGTTTTGTTTTGTTTTTTTAAAGAGGAACATCAACAAGTATTTAGGAGGGGCCTACAAAGAACTTTTCACCCTTAGCCGCAGCCCACGATCCTCCCACCGAAAGGCCGGAGAAGCGCCGCCCAGCTGAGCCGCGCAGGGGCTACGAGCCACGCCCGGATGCGCCGCGGCCAGGTCCCGGCCGCCCAAGGGTGGAGACAGGGTGCGGCTCCGCCTCACCTCCACCGCCTGGCCCAGCTCCAGGTCGAAGCCCACCACACACACGCAGTGTAGCCAGGCTGAGAAGCCGTCCCAGCGCAGCAGGCCCCGGCGGCCATCGTCCTCCTCATCGTCCTCCAGCGCGACTCCCGCCGCCGCAAGGGCCGCCGCCTCGCGCCCCTCGGCCCCAGCCTCGTCCAACGACCCGCGGGAACCGGGTCCGAAGACCGCCTGGTCCCGCAGAGCCATCCGCCACCCCCTGTCCGCTCGAGCCGCCTCCGCCGCGGACCGCGCCGCAGAGCGCGCAGGCCTCCGCGCACGCGCACCGAGTGCTGCCGCAGCAGCTCCGGACTCCCTGGATAGGGGCGCGGCCACGAGCCACGTGACCCTGGGAGCGGGGGTTCAGTGTGTTTCCCTGCACGCCGCCACCCCTGCTGCTGGCGCCGACTGGCCTACTGGTCTTAGAATCCTCATCTCGTCCCGACGACAGTACAGCAACGAATTATTCTCGGAATGACACAGTTCATTATTAAAGTATCACTAAAACAGTGGTGTTTAATGAAACTTTTACTCTGTGCCAGTTGATATGCTAAGTTCAAATAAAGTATTAACTATTAAACAAATCAATATGGTAGATACTATCTTGTTTGTTAAGTGTTGGGTAGGTCTTTCTTTTCTTTTTTAGCTATGTCTTGCGTAGTCCTGACTGGCCTCTAACACATGGTACTGCCTCAGCCACCCAAGATTCTGGGTTTAGTGGCATGGGCTGCCACCTCTGGCTAATTTGACTTCACAGCTAAGGAAACTGAAGTTCTGAGAGGTTCCTTGACTACCCCCGCAAGTATAAGAAGTCTAAGGTAAGCCTTCGTTCACTCCTGCAGTCCACTGATAGAGATGTGTACTTTCGCTCTCCAATACCCTCCCTACTAAGGCGGCTCCCATCTTTATTGGTCCGGCGGACTCACTCAACTCTTAAGCATATCCAGACTTTCTTGGAATCCCAAGTTGGTCAGTCACCTTTGGACCATGTTATCTGAGCACTGGAGGAAGGGCCTGACTTCAAGCTACTTTGTTAGAGGTCAGACAGTACTAGGCAGGTCACTCAAGAGACATCTGCCCCGCTGAACTGCTATTGATTATTGGCACAGCATGATACCACTAAGTAGGATTTATCAGCATCTGCTAGGATTTATTCATCGAAAGTAATTAGAAAACATGGTAATACCCAATAGGAAAGTGTGTAAAAGACAGTTGGTAACATACAATGGGTTTTTCTTTTCTTTTCTTTTTTTTTTTTTTTCCGGAGCTGGGGACCGAACCCAGGGCCTTGCGCTTCCTAGGTAAGCGCTCTACCACTGAGCTAAATCCCCAGCCCCACAATGGGTTTTTCAAAACCCATCCCCATACCTGAGCCTCTCGACAGTCTGAGGCAAGTGCTATTCCTGCTTCTACTTTACATAGAAACAAACTGGGACTCCAAGTGATGGCTTAGTGGTTAGGTGATGGCTTAGTAGTTAGGAGAGCTTGCTGCTTTTGCAGAGGATCAGGTTTAATTCCCAACACCCACATAGTGGCTCACAACTATTTGTAACTCCAGTTCCAGGGGATCTAATGCCCTTCTCGTCTCCAAAGGCACCAGGAACATATGTGATGCACAGACATGAATATAGTAGAACAAAACATTAAAACACATAAAAATACTTAACCATCGAGAAATGGCCCATCTTTTGAAGGTCAAGTATTCTCCAGTTTCAGTAGTAGTATATGCTGAAGACTTTCTTAAAGATTTATTTACTATTTTTATTTTATATGTATGAGTGTTTTGCCTGTATGTATGTATGGGTACTGAAGTGGAGTTTGGTTTGCACAGAGGCCAGAAGAGGATGCCAGATCCTCCGGAGTTAAAGACGGTTGTAAACTCCACTGTGGTGCTGAAAATCAAACCTTACTTAGTTTTCTACAAGATCAACATGTGTTTGTAACTGCTAAGACATCTATCTCTCTAACCTCACCTGGAAACTTTTGTTAACACAGAGTTAACTGGGGACAACACTTAAATTAGAAACTGTCTTTCACCAAACAATCTGCCTGTGACAAAGAAGCAGCAGAGTTCAGAAAGAAAACCATAAACCGTATTCAAGTGAGGTTCTA
The DNA here is from genome assembly GCF_021556685.1 of Rattus norvegicus. Lineage (NCBI taxonomy): Eukaryota > Metazoa > Chordata > Mammalia > Rodentia > Muridae > Rattus > Rattus norvegicus. The sequence continues at coordinate 1,919,161 of NC_141549.1, read as the reverse complement.
AACCACTGTCCCGAGAAAACAGTACTGTTCTGTATTAGAAAGAGCCGTGGGCTAGAAAAAAGAATCTATGCTCCAGTGGTAGCTCCATCTATTATCCTGATTGGCAAGCAGCTCCAAGAACTAGTGCCTGGATTGGTAAAACACAATGGTGATTGCTAACCCGACCTACTCACTGTCAAGAAGAGTGTTCCCAGTCCAGACACTTTGCCATAAGATACTTTAATGATCCATAAGCTCTAATGACCCGCTGTTCCTCAGTGCTGGACCCTTGACATGTGGACACAAATTACCATTCTTTCAATACTATCTTTTCTGTTATTGTTTATTTGTTTGAGACCGGGTTTCTTGGTACAGTCCTGGCTGTTCTGGAACAAGCTCTGTAGACCAGGCTGGCCTCGAACTCAGAGGTCTGCCTCCAGGCTGCTGGGATTAATAGATCACGATCTACCACTCCTGGCTGAAATACTATCTTATATAATATTTGGCTAAGAAAATCTTGTCCAGGGACTGGAGAGATGGCTCAGCACTTAAGAGCACTGGCTGCTTTTTCAGAGATCTCGAGTTCAATTGCTAGCAACCACACAGCATCTCACATAGCACATACATAGCATAGCAACCACACATAGATGTCCTCTTCTGGCAGGAGGCACACATGCAGATGAAGCACTCATATGCATAAATAAATATTAAGAGAGAGAAGAAAATCTGACTAAATGGTGCATCCCAGAACCACAGATTAAGAAGGCCAGAGGTGTGACGAGAAACAAGATACACCAGGCATCTGGGTTTAGTGACAAAAACATACATCCATATTATTACTTCTTAAACTTTTAAACAGAGGTGTATAGATATCAGGAAAAACTGGAAGTAGGTATGTGTCTGTTTTCTGTCTATACTTTTAGCTTTGGTACTCCTACCACAGTGTCTGTTTTTTAAGATTTTCTTATGTTTCTTTGTTTGGGGGGCACATACCTACTGTGGCTTGCATATGGTGGTCATAGAACAACTTTCAGGAGCAGGTTCACTCCTTCTATTACATGGGAACCAGGTTGCCTACTTGGCAGCCAGTGGTGTCATCTACTGACCCATCTTGCTGGACCTGGAATCTACTTTAAACATGGTTTTTGCGCTTAAAATTTACATGGGGCCTAGGAGAGAGAAATGGTAACCTTTATAGAGTTTGTCATTAGAACATTTAAATCTGAAAGTATCTTGATCAGGGTCGTTTCTTCACACTTTCCGTCCTATTTGTGAGTTTTCCGATGCTGGCTCAGCCAATCCCGCATGTGCACTGGCTCTTAACTATAAGAGCTGCTCTTTCTGTTTGGTCATGAGGGCTAGGAACGTCTTCGTCTTGTGGAGTCCAGCTTTTCTAAACAATAGCCCATGGATTGTTTCCAAACAGTCATCTTACATCCTCATGTCCAGCCTCCTGGATAAACTACTCCGAATTCTCCACCTTTCTTCAAAGGATTCTAGCAACTAATCATCCAGTCACCCTACTTGGGTAGACGTGGAGTTGTTGAATCAGTTTTAAGACACAGAAGGAAGCTCCATTCTCTAGGTGTGAGCTAACCCCAGCAAAGTGAACCCTGGGACTCTATCCTTCTTATGCTGCCAGTAGCCTTCTGTCAGTACCACTTCAGATCAGGTCACATCCCTGACTCAGGTTGTGTTTCCTGTCAACTGAAGCTCTAGGTCGTAAGCTTCTTGTTGTTTTTCCCCTGTGAGAGGCACTTAAGTCAGGGTAGGCTGCTGGAGCCAAAAAAACTCACTGAATTCCTGGCTCTGCTGCTCTTCTAGTATTACCAGAACACTGAATACAAGATTAAAAACATTCCAGACTTCCCTACTCACTCCTAACCAATCTCCTGGTATTTAAGCAATTTTTGTGGCTTTAACAACAATAGCAAAAAAAAAAAAAGTGTGAACATGAGACATGAGACAGGGTGGGAATTGAAATGTCATATTTTGGAGCTTAATTTTTACCAAAAGAATCTGAAGGAAGACTAAATGCCCTATGTATTCACTAACTTGGGTGAGCAGTAAATTTCCTTCTCGCTTTTCAGTGAAATACATTTGAGCATAAATAACTATAAATAACTATAGTGAGATGGCAAGCAAATAGAAGAAATAGGGCCATCCGTATAGTTCAAGGGTAGAGCACTCATCTATGAGGTTCAATTCCCGGGAACATCAATCAAAACCCACCCCAAACAAACCCAAACCAAACAAACAACTAACCAACTAACCAAAGTCACCCTGGACTTCGTGTATCACACTTGGGAGGTGAAGGCAGGAACATCGAAAATTCAAGGTTAGGGGTTGGGGATTTGGCTCAGTGGTAGAGGGCTTGCCTAGCAAGCGCAAGGCCCTGGGTTCGGTCCCCAGTTCCGAAAAAAAGAAAAAAAATTCAAGGTCATCCTTGGGTACATAGGAAGTCTGGAGCCATCCTGGGGTACATGAGACTATCAAAACAATAACAGCAAAAGCAAAACATAGAGAAGCCACCTAGCATTATACTACCATTAGAAAGCTGAATTTACAGCAACACATCTCTGAAAGTCTGACGTGTAGGTGCAGATTTTGAAGGAAAGATGGGAAGATCAGACAGCAAGTAATGATAAAATGCACTGCGAGGCACTTTCCTAAACTGTGAAGGCTTTAAAGGGGTTAATGAAGGGCTGAATGGCTCAATCAGTAAAGTGCTTGCATGCTGAGTTCAAATCCTCAGTACCAGCAAGAAAGCCCAGAGTAACGACCTTTCTGTAACCTACTGCTGAGGGGTAGAGAAGATACCAGAGCTCACTGGCCAGGCAAGCTGGTCAATCACTGAACTCTGGATTAGGAAAGATGCTGTTAGGATAACCTTTCTGTACAGTGTATGAAGGTTGTCTTTGTATTATCCAACTGTTAACTGTATACTGAAGAGAGCTCAGTACTGGCCTGATTTCGGTATTGTTATTCTTACGGTCCATCGCCTGCCTCCGAATTTTGTAAACATACACCTTCTTCACTCACTGACTGTTCTAATAAAGAGCTGACAGTCAATAGAGAGGGAATGAGGGACTTCCGGGCTGAGAGAGGGGGCTTTAAGGTAGAAGAGTCAGCCAGGCAAGATTCTCCAGAGTGACACAGAAAGGACAGGAGAGGGAGAGGGAGTGAGAGAGAAGTAACAGGCAGGAAGTGGACTAGAATAGCGGGGTTTATCTGTATGAGTTAGCCGAGAGTCTGCCCAACTATAGTGCCTATGCCTTTATAAATAAAGTCTCTTTGTCTGAATTTACACCACTGACAGGTATAGGATGTCCAGCTATAAAGCACAGTCTCAACAAAAAGTACAGTACACCCTGATGTTGACCTGGGGCCAACACTCACTCTCTCTCTCTCTCTCTCTCTCTCTCTCTCTCTCTCTCTCTCTCTCTCTCATACACACATGAACAAAGAATGTTTTGTTCCAGCTAGCCTGTATAAAAGATACAAAACCTGGTACTTTACTTATGTACTCTAAACCTAGATCGAGCAGGTTCTATGCTATTCTTACCTATATCCAAACCATACGCCCCTTGTTACTTGCTGTTCAAGTCTCTCCCCGACTGCTGCTCTACCAGCCTGTCCTGAGGGTGCACTTGTAGACATGTGCTGACAACTCATCTGGCCTCATGGTGGCCTTCTCCTCTTTTCCTCTTCTTCTTTCTCCCCTGGTCTCTCCTGAGACCTCTCATTCTATCTCTAAGTCCTGTGTTCCTCTCTCCACTGCCCAACCACAGGCTCTAGCCTTTTTTATTAGCTAATCAACTTTAAATTGGGAGCAAGGTTTACACAACCAAGGTCAGTGTCCATGAGAATTCACTCATCTGGACGGCTACCAGATCTTGGGGTTCAGAATTCAGCATTTGTATGTGTAGCACCAGACCAATCCCCAACACACAAACACATTCACAGTCACACTCACACATTCACACACCCCTACACACTCATACACAAGGACACACTCACACATTTACACGCACAGACACATACATTCACACACTCAGTCACACACACTCATACACACCCATACACATAGAGACATATACTCACACACATTCACTCATACATACATTCACATACTTATTCACACACATTCACACATGTACATTCACATGCATACACACACCTACACACACTCACCCTCACACACAGGCTTTTAAATAAACTTTAATATAAATTTTAACCATGTTAAGAGAAAGAGAGGTGGCTGGGATGAAAGTAAGAGCATGAGTGTGTCCTTTCAAAAGAAAGTTGTGTACAATTTTTCTTAAATGCAGTGTGCATTCTTGGCTTATAAAAAGTAAAGATAGTAATACCTCACTTCTTTGAATACTAAGAAGTGAATTTAATAGGTCTAGTGGTAGTTGAAGTAGAAAACAGAAAAAAATAAACAGTAAATTTCATATTTTCCCCCTTACCTGTTCCAACGTCATGCTCTTTAATAAGAGAGAGGGGGAGAGAGAGGTGGAGGAGAGGGAGAGGGAGGGAGGGGGAGGGGAAAGAGAGGGGAGAGGGAGGGGGAGGGGAAAGAGAGGGGAGAGAGGTGGAGGAGAGGGAGGGGGAAGGGAGAGGGAACAGAAAGGGAGGGGGAGGAGGAAGGGAGAGGGAACAGAAAGGGAGGGGGAGGGGGAAGGGAGAGGGAACAGAAAGGGAGGGGGAGGGGAAAGAGGGGAGAAGGAGGGGGAGGGGGAGGGGAGAGAGAGAGGTGGAGGAGAGGGGGGAAGGGAGAGGGAGCAGAGAGGGAGGGGAAGAGGGAGGGGGAAGGAGAAAGAGAGAGAGGGAGGGAGAGATATGAGATCATTATTCCTAATTATTTTGATTCAATTTGTATATAACCTTATCCAGTTTATTATCTGGTTTCCCAAATTGAGCAGAACAAAGAGGATCCCTGGGCCTAACAACGGCAAGAGCAGCAAACAGAAGCATAGGGCTGAGCAAACAGAAATCCAGAAGGGCCCAGAGGAAATACAGGAAACAGGTAATAGTGGCTGCTCAGTGGGAGCACTGGGAAACAGAAGTGGGGTAGAGGAGTGAGAGGTAAAGTCCCATCCCATCAAAGGAACCCCAGATTCATCACTTAATTTTAACCTAATTATATCTCAATACTGTTACTTTGAGGATAAATAAAATTGTTTCTTATTTTACTAAATTTTGTATTATTTTATTTATTTAGGAGGGAATTTGTTACTTTTGTAACTAAAACATTAAGAGATACTAAACATATAATGGTTGTGTATAATATGAAAAAAACTGGAAGCCACATAACAGCCTAACAATAGATCGATCAAAAATATCATACACATTCAATAAAATAGTCACTAAAAATGTCATAGATGATTATTTTGTAACAGAATGTATTCAAGCCATATATTTTAAGTAGAATAAAAGGTAGGCTATAAAACATGTATAAGTATTAATACATGCTTTAAAAATCTCTTCTAGATAGAAATACTCTGAAAAAAGGAAAAAAATTGCTTTGATCTAAGTATTTCATCTGTAAAACATATATACATAATTAACAGCTTGTTTTTATAGTAAAACAACTTAGAAAAGGGAAACATGGTGGTTTGGGTGAGAATGGCCCCATGGGCTGGTTTATTTGAATACTGTCAGTAGGTGAAACTGTTTGGGAAGGATTAGGAAGAATGGCCTTGCTGGGGGACTTGTGTCTTTCCAAAGCCTACACCTCTCTCAGTTTTCTCTCAGTCAATCTCTCACTCTCCCCCTTTTCTCTCCGCCTCTACCTCTGCCTCAGCCTCTCTCTGATTTCTGCTGCGCATCAGAATGTAAGCTCTCAGATGCTTCTCTAGCTCCGTGCCTGCCTGCTGCCATGCTCCTCAACATGATGGTCATGGACTCTAACCTTCTGGAACTGAAAGCCCCAATAAACTCTTTCTATTACAAATTGCCTTAGTCATGGCAGCTCGTCATAGAAATTGAAAAGTAGGTGAGACAGAAAAGCGTAAATGTAACTTTTAGTCTCCTGCTGGTAATTGTCATCTCCAAGGCCCACTGCCTCAGTCTGCTTCCCTAGGCCTAGTCTTGGAAGCTTCTAGCCTCCATACAATCTTACTGCTGAATATGCTCAGCTTTTCTAGTTCTTCCTGAACTCTGGAAAGTTTAGAAAACTTTGAGTTGGCTGCCTAGTCGAACTCAACTGTTTAGGCTCAAACTCCCCTGCAGGCTTCAAGATTCAAATCTGACTTCTCTCAGCCTCTGACTGAACTGCTCTGCTTGGCCTCATACTAACTCTGGCAATCTGGTCTAGTCTTCTGGCGCCTCATTCTCTGGCTTGTTCTGTCCTCACCAGCTTGTTCTCTCTTCACCCTGTCTCTGTAAAACTTTCCCGATAAAACTACCTCCTCTCTCTGCCCCTCAAGTACCTTCCCCCTCCGCTCTCTTCTCGTGAGAGTTGGGCATAGCCTGTTCTGTCAAATCTGTCTCTGATTCACCACTTTGTCTGCCACTCCACTAAACATCTCTTTCAAACGTGGGTGCTTCGTTCTACAAACTAGCCTTACCTTCATTCTTTGGGACTAAAGGTGTGTGCTAAGGGTGTATCTGTATTTTAGCCAGAGGGATTAAAGACGTGTGTTAAGGGCGAGCTGCACTACAACTAGAAACAGGGATTTTCTGTAAATGACACAATCTTGGGGTTCATCATATGATCAAATATCCTGCAACAGAAAAATAAAGTATTTTCATTAATATTTTGGGAGCCAACACTGAGACAATGGTGATAATTATGTGTCTGTTAGCTGAGTTATAAATTATATAGGTATTTGGTTGTTCTGAGTATATCTGTAAGGTTTCTTGATGAGGTTAACATTACAATTGCCTTTCCTTTAACGGAAGAAACTTGTCCAATCCATTGGAAGTCTGAGTGAGCCAATTGGGGGTGGGGGGGCAGGAAGGGAGGGACAGAGAGAGTGTGTCTTAGTCTACTGCTCTGCATAATACAGCTTATGATGCTAAAGCAGGGTTCTGCTACACCGAATATTTAAGAAAGGGAATTGGGGCTAGAGAAATAGTTCTGTGGTTAGCAGCACCGGCTGCTCTTTTAGAGGAGCTGGGTTCAGTTCTTAGCACCCACGTGGCAGCTCACAGCTGTCTGCAACCTCTGCTCCACGTGATCTGACTCCCTCTTCTGGCCTCTGATACACAAGCAATGCACAGTCAAACATGCCCGAGAAACACCCATAAATAATAAAATAATAAAAAAAAATGTAATGGAAAGTGACTCTGGAACTGGGTAATGAGGTGGTGAGTGAGAGACTCTTGAGATGCAAAGTATAGAAATATTTTTGTTTTGTTTTGTTTTTGAGATAGGTTTTATAGCCCAGGCCGTTTGAACTTGCTATACAGTTGAGGGCGACCTTGAACTTCTGTTCCTCTTATACGAATTTCCCAAGTGCTATAATCACAGGCATTTGCCGCCATTTATGGTTTGCTTCTGTCTTTCAGAAAGGACACAAGTAATGGTACACACAACATTAGGAAGAACAATCCTAGTAACAGCCATCCTGGTGAGGTCTCGGTAAGAGTAAAAGACATGTTATCCAACAATGGTGAAAAGATGATTCTTGATATAACTTATAAAGACATTTGCTCTATTCTGTTTTGTGGAAGTTAGGACTTGGCAACATGAGATTGTGTATTGATCTGAACTTTGTAACAAATACAAGTGGCTTAGTTCCTCCTCTGTGTAAAGGCAAAAAGGGATGGATTTTAAAAGATGTTATTAGGTAAAAGGGGACCAGAAATGAAAAGTTTGACGAAGATACATCTTTAATTTTTTTCAAAACCTATTTTTAATGATGGTTCTTAAATGATTTAACCTCCTTTTTAGTCCATTACCCACCAGAGGTAGTGGGAAAGAAACGACGGGGGGTGGGGTGTAGAGGGTCTGTTTAGAAAGGTTCTTTGGAGCAACTCTGTCTGTGTTGCCTGGAAATTGGCAGTTCGGTTTACAGGTTAGCTTGATCCACTCACAAACACGGCATGGATACACCAGCAGTCCAGTTAGCTAGAGTCAAGATAGCAAACATGAACCAGCAGCAGTGTCACCACCTAACAGAAACAGACAGGCCTCAGCCTCTGTATAAGTCAGCAGGAGGAACCAAGAGGAACACACCAGAAGAAGTTCTTGGCTGTGTTCTCTCATGGGAGCAAAGATCAGTGAAGGCACAAGACCAACAAGCATTGCACAGCTAGCTCTATACGCAAGCCAATCTCAGCCTCAGCCACTGTCCTTTAAGTCCTATGTATACCCTGTAGACATCACACGCCCTCCACAGGTCTTGCTTCATCACATGTCTTGCCTCAGCACATGCATCTGTCCCAGCTGGCATCACTCTGCCAATAAGCCTGAGTCTGTGGAATCTGCAAGAAACCTCAGCACATCACCAGAAGTTTTTTGGTATGTTTCTCTCTATGGAGTCCTGACAAATGGAGCTCAACTACACAGTGTAAGGCAGACCAGTATATGCTTGTCTTAGCATAGAATCCTTCATCACGTGTCCTTTCACATGCTTGCTTTAGCAGAACATCCTCTCTCCTGTGTCAGCTAACCGTTCCTTCATGAGTCTGCCTTAGTCTTTCACCTGTGTCCACTTCAGGAAAACACTCCTTCACATGCTTGCCCCAGCAAAAATTCTTCCAATATAACTAACTTTCCAAAGAACCCTTAAGTCTCCACTTCACTCAGCCTATTCATAAAGCTTTAAAAACAAACGAACAAAAAGGAGAAATTGTTTTGGAGAAAACCCGAGTGGCTAAATAACCCTGTTGATAAGGAGATTAGTTGCCTTGTAAGCCCCAGAGCTGATCGGCTTTGCCACAGACATGCTGTCAGCGTTAACCGAAAGGGATCTAGACAGACAAAATCTGTGGGGCTTGGAAAAGAGGGAAGCATGGAACCAGGAGGAACCTCCTGTCTAGAGCAGGAGTGGGGTCCAGTCGTGTCCAACTCTGGAAATCTTATTTCAAGAGTGGTAGAAAGTAGGGCTCCCTCTCTTGCTTCAGGCCTGCATGTTCTGTTGCAGTAGTCCTGTGCCCCCAACATTACCCATACCAGAGGTGATTACAGTCAGGTTAAACTTCCCTTCTCCTTGTAAGGTGATATCCAGCAAGCACCTGGAATTCCTCCCTGTGCAAATGAGGCATCCCCAGCATCCCACCCCTGACTAACTGACAGTCCCTACTCACCTTACAAAGGTTTAAAAAGCCTTGTCCCCTTCTTCCCCCAATTAAAGGAGCTGCTGACTGAAGCCTGTCTCCTGAGAAGTCTGTCTCCTCGAGCTCTCTCACAACCTGAGGTCTCTCACTCACAGCCTGAGGTCTCTATCACGCATGCGCGCGCGCGCACACACACACACACACACACACACACACACACACACACACACACACACACACGTCCTGTTTCCCCTCTCTGCATTTGTTGGTTGTACTCGCAGGTGATGATAAAGTTAAGGGAGGGGGACCTGAGGGTGAATGACAAAAATTAAGCAAGATTGCAGTAGAAGGTCTGAAATCACAATAGGACCCGAAAGTTATTTTGGTGTGTGATGGTTTGAACGAAAGATGTCTCCTACAGTCTCTAGCATTTGAACACTTAGCTCCACTAGGACAGCTTAGGTTGTGCAACTTGCTGGAGAAATATGTCACTGGAGGCAGGCTTTGAGGAAAAGCCTGAGGCATTTTCCCATTTGTCCTCACCTTCTGGCTCCTGCTTACTCGCCCACTGCCTGCTGCTCTCCTGCCGTGACTGTAACCCTCTGCAACTGTGAGCCCCAAACAAAATGTCACCTTGGTCATGGTGTTTTAATCACAGCAATAGAAAATAACTAAGAAATAAAGCTTTTTCTATCTCTTTTAGACGCTGGCTAGAACTTAAATTCTTTCTTTTTTTCCTTTTCTTTTCTTTTCTTTTCTTTTTTTTTTTTTTTTTTTTTGTTTTTTGTTTTCTGATATTTTGGGCTTCCTACTTTTCTCTCAAGCCCTGCTTCCAGGCATGTGGTGGATCTCCACAGCGGTAACTCAGACCCAATGGTTTTTCCTCTTCTCTCCTCCACTGTCCTTCTCCATGCAGTTGTTGAGATTTACAGCTTGCCTGCCCTAAAGTACTTTTCATTTAAATTCTGCGTTTGTGCTATCTATCTATCTATCTATCTATCTATCTATCTATCTATCTATCATCTATCTATCTATCATCTATCTATCTATCATCTATCATCTATCTATCTATCATCTATCTATCATCTATCTATCTATCTATCATCTATCTATCTATCATCTATCTATCTCTCTATCATCTATCATCTATCTATCATCTATCTATCTATCTATCTATCTATCTATCATCTATCTATCATCTATCTATCTATCTATCTATCTATCTATCTATCTATCTCTTGCTCACTCTGCCTCTGTCTCTTTCTCCAGGGTCCCATCTATACCAAGTGTTAGCCTAGAATTCACCATGTAACTTTAAGATGATCTTAAACTCAAGGCAGTCCTGTTTCTACCTCCCAAGTACACACACGCACACACACACACACACACACACACACACACACACACTCACACACAGGGCATGTAGGTGTGTGCTTCCAGGCCCAGCTTGGTCAGTTTATGTCTGCCACAATATCATTTACTTTAAGTGGTTAAGGCTTTACCTCAGTTTGGCTACAGTTTTCTTCATGGCTTTTCGCTCACCGACTTTTGTTATGAGTCTAACCTTGGACACATAACAATGCTACCGGAGGAAAATTCCAAGCAGCTTGTCTTGAACATGTCTGTTTTCATTGCTCTGGGCAAGCCAAAGGAGTCTGATGGTACAGACCAAAAGAATTGCCTAAATTAAGCTTCATCCAGGAAGTCTTCCTTGACTGCTTTCCCAGCTAGTCAGTGCCAGCCTGCACAACCATATTACTGCAAACTTGGATTCCGTTCTGAATAAGAGCTTTGTCTATCTAGGGAAGATACAGGATAGAAGGCGTTTCCAAGCTAGGGTTGCGTAAACACCTTCTTCTCAAGAATGTACAGAGTACCTCGGGGTAGAGTGCTAGCCTAACAAGTATGCGGATTTGATCCCCAGCCCTGTAGCAGTAAATTGTTAAATCCACTCTATTCTGGCAGGGCACATGCCTCCTCTGCGCCTGTCCAAGAGCTCTGCATTCACCAATGAAAGACATGCGCACTCTGACTCAAACTTAATGTGCCTTAACTTGCTCAATGGCTGTACACTTTCAACCCTCGCCTCCGATATTTCCGAGTTAACTCTAAATATATATTTTATCTTTGCTGCCTTAGACCCTTCTGGGCAGCCATTCTGGCGCCGCTCTTCTACTTGCACCTGCATTTTGGCCGTCTCTCCCTCCTACACCGTCCCAGCATGATCTGTCCTACACCCACATCATGGCAGAATCGCTAATAAATTTCTATAAGCCTACAACACACTGAGCGCCATCTGTAACAGCAGTAATAATAAATAATAAGTTATTGCAAAAAAATAAAAGAAAAGAAAGGGTTTGAGAACCAACTTAACAGTGAGAGTGCTTGCCTCAGGTACACAAGGCCTCTGGGTTTGGTTGCCAGTGACTTAGATAACGAAAATTCACAGAAAGGACTAGTTCTACTTAGAAATAATGGCTGTGAAGTATATATTTTTACACTGTTCCAGAGCTTCCAATCCTCTGGGGATAATGTGAGGTGGTGAATTAAACAGGATTATGTTTTTGTTTTCAAAAGTGAAGTCAGAGGACTCAGACTCCCTGGTATCAAAACATAATACAAAACCACGGTAGTGAAATCAGTGTAGTAATGGGAAAAAGACAGACAGACACTCACATCAGTGGAATAGAAAAGAGAACAGAAATAAGCCACTGTATATGTGCTCAGAGGATTTCTGGAACCGACGCCAAGAACATTCATTGGAGAAAGGCCAGAGTGGTCAACAAATTGTGCCAGAAAAACTAGAAAGTCGCATAGATCTTTATCTAACACTCTATGAAGAAGATAATTCAAAGTAAAAAGGCAATCTGAACATAAAAGTTAAACCCCTAAAGGTCTTTTAAGAAAACACAAAAGAAAAGTTTCATGGTATCGGAGTTGGCAATAACTTCTCATGCGTTACCCCAGAAGTATGAGGCAGGGCGGTCAGTTCCACTAGGTGTCACCATCAAAGTATTTTCTGGGTACACTAGAATGAAGCCTAGGACACTGTGCATGCTCAGAACACAAGGTTAAACTTTTTTTTTTTTTTTTGGTTCTTTTTTTCGGAGCTGGGGACCGAACCCAGGGTCTTGCGCTTCCTAGGCAAGCGCTCTACCACTGAGCTAAATCCCCAACCCCAAGGTTAAACTTTTTTATATCAAGGAAATCACTAGTTAAATCACAGAGTTAAAGGCAATCTGCAAGATATTATAAGTCATTTCTCTGATAAGAGGAAAATATCTGGAGAGTATGAATAATTATTGTAAAAATTACCACCACTACCACCACCACCACCAACAACAACAACAACACTTGTTTTAGTTTGTTTTTCTGTTGCTATAATAAACACCAGGACCGAAAGCAACTTCTGTCACCACAGAGGGTCAAGGCAAAAACTCAAAAAAAAAAAAAAAGAGCCTGCAACAGAAACTGTGGGGGAACATTGCATCCTGGCTTGTTTCCTCCTACTCAGCCAGCTTTCTTATACAACCTGCGACTGCCTTTCCAGGGGTGGCATTGCCTGCTGTGGGCTGGGTACTCTAACATCAACCAGCAATCAGAAAAATGCCCTACCATCATGCCCATAAGCCTTTCCCACGGAGGAAGTTCTTCAGCTGAGGATCCTTCTTCCTGGGTGAATTTAGGTTGGCACCAAATTGGCAGTTGAAGCTAATTGAGAAATGTACAAGCAACTCGAATAGAACGTCTTCCAGAAAAGATATACAAGTGGCCATTTGAGCATGTGAGAAGAGCCTCTGTGTTGATAGTGAAAATTAAAACTGTGAGTAGTGGGGCTGGGGATTTAGCTCAGTGGTAGAGTGCTTACCTAGGAAGCGCAAGGCCCTGGGTTCGGTCCCCAGCTCCGGAAAAAAAGAACCAAAAAAAAACAAAAACAAAAACAAAAACAAAAAAACCGTGAGTAGGCCAGTCACTGTGGCACAAGTTATTAATCTCGACAGTCAGGAGGCAGAGGCAGGAGGATCTCTGAATTTGAGATTGGTCTACACGATGAGTTTCAGCATAGTCAGGACTTCATATGGAGACCCTACCTCAAAACAAACAAACAAACAAAACCCTCAAACAAAACAAAACAAAAAATCCACGAGTAGATATTATGTCACATCTACTAGGCTGGCTAATAAGGGAAAAAAATGGAAACAGAAAAGAAAGGAGGGCCAAAGCAAGCAATGACCAGTTTGGGCTTGGAGGTGAAGAAACTGGGACACACAAGCATTGTTTATAGGATGTAAAATAATGTAACTTCTACAGAAAAATGGTAGGGTTCTTACAAATAAAAGTAATGGGGCTAGAGATGTAACTTAGTAGTAAATGATCACCTTGCAAGCACAACAATTCTATCCCAAACACTACACAACACCCTAAAACATTGAAGTTAACTTATGATCCAGCCATGTTTGCCTTAGATGTATATTCTAAAGAAGGGACAACAGGAACCAAACAGGTATTTGGAAACCATGTTCCCAGCAGCTTTATTCATTAAGGTCGAAAAGTGAAAATAGCTTAGAAATCTGTTTGCAAGTGAAGTGATCTGAAAATATGCATTGGCACGGTTCATGTGTTCAATGGCAGCATGTGCCCAGTGGATACTGCAGAAGAGTAGTTTCATTATGGAACATTCTACCAGGCGGCGGTATTCTAGGAACTTAGAAGCCGATGTCCTAGATACTTTATTATTGCTGTGAACACACACCATGCCCAAGGCAACATATAAAAGGAAGCATTTAATTAATTGAGGGCTCGCTTATGGTTTCAGAGGGCGAGTCCATGATCATCATGGCAGGGAACATGGCAGCAGGCAGGCAGATATGTCATCAGAGCAGTAGCTGAGAGCTTAGATCTGATCACAAACAGAAGGCAGAGAGAGTGAGACAGAGCCTGGCGAGGCCCATCCCCAGGGACACACCTTCTCCAACAACACACCTCTTAATCCTTCCCAAAACAGTTTTATCAACCAGGGACCAATCATTGGAATATATGAGCCCAAGGGGACATTGTCATTTGAACCACCACAGCCACCACAGCCACCACAGTTAAAGGGTGATACTGAGGAGAATAGTCTGACGCATTTGGAGGGGAATTCAGCATTGATATTAGGTAGGAACTTGTGTGGTGCAGAAAAGCTCGTATCTTAGCCTAAGAACAACATGGATAAAGTAACATACATTTTAAGAAGACGTCCCTCTGGATAGTAACTGAAGAACAGATTGGAAAATGAATAGAAAAGAACTCAGATAGCAGACTTGGGGCTGGAGAGATGGCTCAACAGGTAAGAGGACTTGTTACTGTTCCTGCAAAGGATAGAGCTTGGCTTCCACCAGTCACGTGTGCTAAAACAACCAGGCCCAGAGGATCTGATGCTCTCTTCTAGAAACTACACACACACACACACACACACACACACACACACACACACACACACACACTTTTTTTAAAAGATAGCCAACTTGATATATGTCCTTTGAAAGTGTAGCTGACTGTACTGTATTGGTTCCGTGGTTGAGCTGGGAAAGCCCCTACCATCAGTCTGATAAGAATGATTCATTATGTCTAAATTGCACAATGGGCCTCATGATTTGATCTCTATGGACTGGTATGATAAAGTACCATAGGCTGAGAGGCTTATGTATGTCTCAGTTCTGGAGGAATGGGAAGTCCAAGGTCAAAGCCCTGGCAGATTCCTTCTAGGTTAAGGGTCTGCTTCTCTCATTCACAGACGCCATCTTCTCTTTGTCCTTAAATGGGTAAAAGAGGGAGGCGTTGCCTTTTCTATAAGGGTAGTGATCACATTCCTGAGAACTCTCCTCCCATGACCCTATTGCTTCTCCAAGGCACAGCTCCTAATACCATCACTTTGTGAAGATTCAACATATGAATTCTAGGAGGTCAAAAGTATGAAAAGATCCAAATGTGGCGGCTCGTAAACCAGTGTTTAGGAGGCAGAGGCAAGAAGATCACCATAAACCACAAAGCCAACTGAGCTTACAGAAAGCAACATAGTATCATGAGCAAGACTCAAAACCATAGCAACTTGGAACCACCAACTTTTCCATTTAGGAAGCTAAAAGTTTGGTACTTGCCCGTCAGAAGGTGACTAGCTCTGGAGTAATATCACTGGGTGTGAATTTGGAACCAGATTCCATCCATGTTCGGCAACATTTCACCTAAAGTCACAGTGTAATGGTGGGGATCCTAAGCACATCAGAGTGACTCCACTAGGAGACTGGTCCTTGAGAAATTGGTGTGATTTCCTCAGACTTTCTCCCATGTCCTTTTCTTCCATTATTAATTTCACTTTGAGTCTGCTGTAATAAATCCCAGTTGTATGATAATATTCTGAGACTTGGGAGTCTTCCCAGCAAGTTCTTTGGAACACAGTGGTCTTCCGGAACTCCGGTTGGGATAGTTAGCAAGGCTGCTGCCAAGGCTGAGTGAGAGTCTGATTTTGATCCCCGGTACCCTTAGGGCAGGCAGAGAGAACCAAGTTCTGCAAGCTGCCCTTTGACTTCCTCAAGCGAAAACAGATCATGATTTCTAAAATGTTATGCTTATTGTAGAAATTCAAATAGAGAATGGAAATCCCCTTCTGATATGGAAATTTTGGTTCTTTCTCCCTAACTCTTGACTCTGTTAACTTTGATTCAGTTTACTAAGTATCTGCTTGCCTACTGTGTTCAGAGGGACCCAACTTTAGGTTCCCCTTTTGTGCTCATTCCGGTCTCTGTTTTTCTCTCTATCATTGTAGAAATGGTACCTTATCTCTCGAGCCCTGTATTTGTGCATTGGATTTAGAAAGCCATTCTTTCTAGTATAAGGCTCCATATCCTCAGCCGCACTTACAGAATCTAATTTTCCTCAACTATCAATCCATTCCCACTGTTGTCATACTAAATACCTTCAAGACTTTCTCATAACCTAAACCCATCCAATTCAGGGTAGCCTCTCATCTTTGCTCTCTCTGATGCTGACCCTCCTCTCTCCAAGGCCTGCTGACACGACATGCTCATCACTAACTCATTGCTTTGGTTGTGCACTTCTTCCAGTTCTCACTCTATATTTTTCTCATTTCAACCTCGTGTTATTTATAAAGCTTTCTCTGCCCAGCAGCTCTGACGAGACAGCCTGGTTCCTCTCCAAAACATTCAGAGTAGGAACCACACAATTCACAATTTATATATGCACTCATAAGGACTTATTGGTGGCAAGTGATAGAAAACCAAACTCCAATTGATTTATTAAGTAACAGGTCCACGTATATTGAAATATCAGATTTTATACATATATGTAACATATATATACATATGTACATATATATTGTTACTTTTATTTTTTTACAGTCCAGTCATTACCCTCCTGGTCCACTCTCCCACAGTTCCTCTTCTCATTCCTCCTACCCCCTGTCTCAAAAAGGATGTCCCCAACACCTCACTACACACACACACACACACACACACACACACACACACACACACACACACCTGACAGGCCTCCCCACTCCCTGGGGACCCAAGTCTTTCAAGGGTTAGGTGCATCTTCTCTCACTGAGGCCAGACCAAGCAGTCTTCTGCTGTATATGTGTCAGGAGCCTTGGACCAGGTAGTGTATGCTGCCTGCTTGGTGGCTCAGAGTCTTAGAGATCTCAGGGGTCTGCGTTAGTTGAGACTGCTGGTCTTCCTATGGGGTCACCTTCCTCCTCAGCTTCTTCCAGCCTTTAAACCACAGGGGTCCCTGACTTCAGTCCATTGGTTGAGTGTAACATCTGCATCTGTCTCAGTCAGCTGCTTGTTGGACCTCTCAGAGGGCAGTCATGCTAGGATTCTGTCTGTAACCACATAGCATCAGTAACAGTGTCAGGCATTGGAGCCTCTCCTTGAGCTGGATCCCAAGTTGGGCCAGTTTCTGGACCTCCCTTCCCTCAGTATCTTCTTCATTTTTGTCCCTGAAGGCCTTTTTAGAAAGGAACAGTTCTGGGTCATTGTTTTTGACTGTGGGGTGGCAACCCCATTCCTCCACTTGATGTCTTTCTATTGGAGGTGGACTCTATGAGTTCCCTCTCCTCACTGTTGGGCATTTCATCTAAGGTCCCTCCCTTTGAGTCCTGAGAGTTTCTCATTTCCCAGTTCTCTGGTGTATTCAAGCACCCCTGGCCTCCAGGTTGTATATCTCCATTCTTTCAGCTAGCCCTCAGGGCTTCTCTCCTGTCCCCACCCAATACCTGATCATGTTCCCCTTTCCCCTCCCCCTTTCCTCTTCCATCCAGGACCCCCCTCCCTCTGCCTCCTGTGACTGCTTTCTTCTCCGTCCCAAGTGGAATTAAAGCATCCTCCCTTGGGCCCTTCAGCTTGTTAACCTTCTTGAGTTTTGTGGATTGTATCCTGGGTATTCTGTACTTTTCTAGCTAATTTCCACTATCAGTGAGTATATATCATGCATGTCCTTTTGAGTCTGAGTTACCTCACTCAGGATGGTATTTTCTAGTTCCATCCATTTGCGTGCAAAACTCATTATATCCTCATTCTTTTTTTTTTTTTTTTTTTTTGGTTCTTTTTTTGGAGCTGGGGACCGAACCCAGGGTCTTGCGCTTCCTAGGCAAGCGCTCTACCACTGAGCTAAATCCCCAACCCCTATATCCTCATTCTTAATAGCTGAATAGTATTCTGTTGTGTAAATGAACCATGTTTCCTGTATCCATTTTTCTGTTGTGGGACACCTGAGTTGTTTCTAGCTTCTGGGTATCACAAATAAGGCCACTATGAATATAGTGGAGCATGTGCTCCTGCGGTATGGTGGGGCATCTTTCGGGTATATGCCCAAGGGTGGTATGGATAGGTCTTCAGGTAGATCTATTTCCAATTTTCTGAGGAACCTCCAGATTGATTTCTGGAGTGGTTGTACCATTTTGCAATCCCACCAGCAATGGAAGAGTATCCTTCTTTCTCCTCATCCTTGCCAGCATCTACTGTCACCTGAGTTTTTGATCTTAGTCATTATGATGGATGTAAGGTGGAATCCCAGATAATATATATTTTTAAGATTAAGAAGAGCTCTGTGGGGGTTGGGGATTTGGCTCAGTGGTAGAGCAAGCAAGGCCCTGGATTCGGTCCCCAGCTCCGAAAAAAAGAATTAAAAAAAAAAAAAAAGAATAGCAAGTCATACTACCATCGAGGCACTGGTCAGGAATGCCACTGTAGTTCTTGATTTTCTCTCTGGTATGAAGTGGGTGCGGGCTCCCACGGTGACAGTGTACACCACACTCTTAGCCTATATGGAGCAAGAGGATCAAGTTCTGAACCAGTGGTGGCTCTGCACCAGACTGCCCTAGATTATGCCCTGAGCAGGGTGAGCTACGGTTTCCAAGCAATCCCTATATTTTTCCAGTTTTAATGTCACAAATGCCCCTCTCCTCGTCAGGGTAGGGGGATGGTTTGCAAGGAATCTCAGATGATGCCAAGAAAGCCTGATGTTCTGGGAGGAGTGGTTATGACCTTTAGTAGCATATGACACTTGATGTCATACCATCCAGTGGAATCTTAATGATGTTTCACACAGGTGCCCAACAATGCCCTATTCTGATACCCCCAAAGTACCTCCCACCACAGCTTCTTTAATGAACAAAATGTTGCCTGCACCAAACATGCCCTCCACTGATGCCCAAGTCATGCTCTCCTGTACAGGTCAGATACTCTGCAACCCAAGGATGCTCAGCCAATCACTGCTGATTTCTGACTCCCACGACCCTTGTAAACCACTCAAAGTGCAGGAAGCTCTCATCTTACCTGAGGAGCCCACATCTGTCCACAGACATCAGGAAGCACCAAGCCTCTTGGAGGGGCATCCAGGAGGAAACCCCCAGTTTCTAGGCCTTATTTTTGCCAGCACGGTAACTGTGGAAAAGTTTATACCAAGCACACTCACTTGACGAGTCATCAGTATATACATAGGTTAGAAGTGCTGTAGATGCAGGTAGGAAGGGTGCCATATGTTCTTTTGCTTCTGTTCTGATGAGCTTGGATGCCTTCCAGATACTGGCCACAAAGGTGTGAACGGTGCATCTGGTTGTTTTTGTGATTACACCATCTCAGACCAAAGGGCTCATAGGCAGATACCAGGATTCCCAGATGCTCAAGCCCAAACTAACAGACAGGTGATCCTCTTGACCTTTGACTTAGGTTATTCTTCCCTTCCTCTTGCTTCGGTCTCTTTACCTGTATGTTGCTACCTGTGAGCGTCTTTGAAAGGTCTAAGTTTAAATGCATATAGAGGCAAATTAGAAAGTAGTGCTGAAGTTCAAATTAAACTCTGGACCTTGTTCTGGATTCGTCAAAACCTCAAAAACATCACCTCTTGTCATGGTGCACGCCTTTAATACCAGTACTTGGAAGGCAGAGGCAGGTGGATATTTATAAGTTTGAGGCTAGCCTGGTCTATCTTTATAGCAAGTTCCAGGCCAGCCAAGACTATATGGTGATGTCGGTAGGCTCAGGTTTTTCCAAACCTACTTTAATAAGGGTTCTTTAATGCTTCAACCTCCCTTCTAGCCTACTGACCAAAGGTAGGGGAGAAGAACAGCTAATAGGAAATAGAGGGTGTGGACTTGTTTAGAAGTAGTTCTTTGGGGTGATTCCAAACATGGACGGGTGGCAGCAGCCCAGTGCAATCGCAAACACCAATCAGGAATCGGCAGCAGTGGCTCTATCCAGAAGGAACCTTGAAGCTCCTCCCTGTTGGCATGAACCTCGGAAGTGGCTGGAGGGCCGCGAGTTCTTTGGAGCTTTTCTTTCTTACAACGTCATGACAAGCGGAGATCACTGAAGACCAGCACCGCATCACAAGGTGAACCAAGGCCAGAGCATCCTCTCACTGTGGGGTTACATTTATGCTCTTCCTAAACATCACGCACTCTCTCAGCCAGCAAAACATCACGTGCCCTTTCACAAGGCAGCTTCCGGGAAAACACCACGTGTCTGTTCTCGGCAAAACGTCCTCTCAGGTGTGTTTGCTTCAGCAAAACATCCTCTTCCAAACAACACACGGCACAACCAAATCTCCACAGACGCTTCAGATGCCTCCTTTTAAGACCAAACAGCTTGCCTCTCTGGGCCACTTTGTGTAAAGTTCTCGTCATATGTCTCCATAGAATGAGGCTCTTCAGCAACTCTCCTTCGTCTGCTCTAAAAACCCAAGCCCTTTGCTTTGGTCTTCTACTATTTCCAGGGCTGGACCACCACTCACTCACCATGTGTCTTTGGTAAAAAGTATTTTCTTTAAAAATTTTTATTGGATTTTTAAACTTACATTTCAAATGTTATCCCCTTTCCAGGTTTCCCGTCCATAAACCCCCTATCCCATTCTGTTTCTATGAGGGTGTTCCCTCCCGCCCCCACCCCTTCCCACCTCCCTGCCCTGGCATTCCCCTACACAGGTGGGGTGGGGTGTCCAGCCTTGGCAGGACCAAGGGCTTCCCCTCCTATTGGTGCCCAATAAGGCCATCCTCTGCTACATATGCAGCTGCAGCCATGGGTCTGTTCATGTGTACTCATTGGATGGTGGTTTAGTCCCTGGGAGTTCTGGTTGGTTGGTATTGTTCTTATGGGGTTGCAAGCCCCTTCAGCTCCTTCAATCTGTTCTCTAACTCCTCCATTGGGGACCCCGTTCTCAGTTCAATGGTTGCCTGTGAGCATCCACCTCTGTATTTGTCATGCTCTGGCAGAGCCTCTCAGGAGACAGCTATATCCAGGCTCCTGTCAGCATGCACTTCTTGGCATCTGCAATACTGTATGGGTTTGGTGGCTGTATATGGGCTGGATCCCCACATGTGGCTGTCTCTGGATGGCCTTTCCTTCAGTCTCTGCTCCAGACTTTGTCTCCGCATTTCCTCCTGTGAATATTTTTGTTTCCCCTTCTAAGAAGGACTGAACACTGTGCTTTATTGTACTTCTTGGAAAATGATTGAAAACCATACTAGGCTATATTGGCTATCTCACATACACTGCACCAGATTCTCCCTGTCGCTGCCCGTCTACATCCCTATCTTCTCTCTTCCCACCAGATGTGGATGGAGTACCCTACTGCAAACTGCCACAGCAGCTCAGGCTTGTGGGCAGAATTAATCCTCAAGACAATCTGACTAGTGGGAAATGGGAGCTGGGAGAGACCCCAGCAGAGAAAATAATGCCCGCTCCTCTCCCTTCCTTGATGTTCACCAAGATGCTGCTTCTTCAAACAGCAGCCTGTGGGAGACTCCCAACAGCCAGGGACACTTTTCCAGGCTGCTCGTGAAGCAGAGCCTAACTCAGAAACTCACTACCTCCATTCATCACTTCCAATTCTTTCTCCTATTTTCTATGCTGGTTTGAACCTCCCAAAATAGAATGTTAATAGACAGAGACAGAGACAGAGACAGAGAGAGACAGAGACAGAGAGAGACAGAGACAGAGAGAGACAGAGACAGAGAGAGACAGAGACAGAGAGACAGACAGAGACAGAGACAGACAGAGACAGAGACAGAGACAGAGACAGACAGAGAGAGCATGCACATAGCAGTAAGTTTTTGGCTGCACTGCTTTGTGCTTCTGTCGAGTCACAGGTGCACACCCATCCAGAAGCAATCTCAGATCTGAGAATGGAAAACGTACATAGACAGACAGACAGACACACAAACACACACATCAGTTAATTCCTCTTTTCACTAATTGTTACTACACATGCACACACATACACGTGTGTGTGTGGTATACATGCATGCATGCATGCATGTATGTGCATGTACACACACATATATAACTTGTTTGATCTGTATAACATTAATTTTTTTCTTTTTTCTTTTTTTCGGAGCTGGGGACCAAACCCAGGGCCTTGCGCTCGCTAGGCAAGCGCTCTACCACTGAGCTAAATCCCCAACCCCAACATTAATTTTTTAAAACAAGGTCTCATATCATCCAGGTGGCATCAAACTTGCTATGTAGCTGAGGAAGCTTTGAAATCCTGATCCTCCTGCTTTACCTCCCACGTTCTGGAAACACAGTCCATGTGTCACACCTGACTCAAAGTTTCTTGAAGTATTTCACTGTTTTCTCTACAGATCTCAGGATGCCATCACCTTATGATCTCATCTGTCTCCAGAATGCTGGGACATGAACACGCACCACCACATCTGCCTGGATCTTGCATTTTAAAAACTTGATTCATTTAACGTCATGTGCACAGGTGTGTGCCTGAGTGCATTTGTGTGCACTGTATGTGTGCCGAGGCCTGAGGGGTGAACCCTGCATTTTAAAGAAACATGCTAGGTCACTGAGGAAGCGACCTGAAGATCAGCTCTTGAGAAATGTTACACATTTACAGAAGTTGCCACGTCGTGATATCTGTACTTAGATGTGGAAAACTTTCCTGAGAGAGGGCAGTGAGTATACTTGTCCAGAAAGCTTGATTAGAAAGCAAACATGTATGTTTATTGAAGGTTCTGAGAGGCCTCGAGAGAGAATAGGGCAGCCAGAGATGTTTAAGAGTAGAACCTCTCAAACTGGAATCACCAGGGATCTTGACCAATTGACCAATGTGAATTCTAATTCAAGGGGGTGCCTGGATCAGGAGATATCTCTCTCTCTCTCTCTCTCTCTCTCTCTCTCTCTCTCTCTCTCTCTCCCTCCCTCCCTCCCTCTCTCCCTCCCTCTCTCTCTCTCCCTCCCTCTCTCTCTCTCTCTCTCTCTCTCTCTCTCTCTCTCTCTTTGTGTGTGTGTGTGTGTGTGTGATCATGTGCATTTACCTGTACATGCAGATGAACAGGCCAGAGGCCAACATGGTACATGCTTTTACACCTTTCTCCACTACAATGATCATGGATCATGATCATGATGGTTACCAAGACAATGAGGACAATGACAAATGATTTGAGACAGGGTCTCTTTATATAGCTCTGACTGGCCTGGAACCCCCCTGTAGACCAGGCTGGCTTCTGCTTCACCAGTGTTGGGATTAATGTCATTATGCCTTGCCTCCACCTTATTTTACTATATTTTGTGACAGAGTCTCTTGCTGCTCTGGCTAGGCTGACAGGCCAACAAGCCTCTGGCATCTATGAACACTGGAGTTACACACACACTCTCTGTCACACCTGCCTTCTATACGAGTTCCCTGCCACAGTCTGCTGTATCTCTAGCAGGCCCCTGAGTGACACTGATGTTGCCAGACTCAGGAACACATACTGAATCTTTTAGTCAGATAAAAAAAAAAAAAAAAAGGAAAGATAAAGAAAAAAAGAAAAGAAAAGAATGAACATAAAAGGGGAAACCAAGACATGAAAGGCAGCCAAGGTCTAAAAATAGACTTAATTCAAATGTTTCAGGAATTGAATCATGAGGAAGAAGGAGCTGAGTTAGAAGAACCCCATGCAACCCAGGCCAACTGAAAGAAAATCCTCCAAGACTCTCCATCTGCCCCATGCTTACCCAGCTCCCTTTCCTTCACGCACTGTGCTTACTCCCTGTGAGAAAGAGCACTGAGGTGAGGGTGGGTGGCCCAGAGATAAAATCACAGGCTAGCTCTTATAAACTTGGACACAGAAAAACAAAACAAAGTTTCTTTTTTTTTTTTTTTTTGGTTCTTTTTTTCCGGAGCTGGGGACCGAACCCAGGGCCTTGTGCTTCCTAGGCAAGCGCTCTACCACTGAGCTAAATCCCCAGCCCCCAAAACAAAGTTTCTTAAAGTAATTACTTGTCTTCTCACAGTTCCACTCCTTGCAAACTACCAAATGCAACTTTGTAACACAGGGTATCTGATTATCCCTAACAAAGATTCAAAAAAGAATTTAGAGCCAGTGTGGTGGTTCTTGACTTTAATCCCAACAACAGGAGGCTGAGGGAAGAAGCTCACAATATGCCTGAGGCCATCCTGGACTACACAGAATGTTCTGGTCTAAAGAGTTAGACTCTGTCTGACCTCTCTTCCCCATAAAACACTGTATCAGATCTTCCCTTAAAATCCGGGGTTGTCCTTCTACTGTAAGGATCAACACCCAGAGTTCTGAGTTTTGAATTCTGCACTCTGTGTCATCACTGTATCTCCACTTCTGTCTCTTACAAATACCAGTGCTCTCCCACCGTTGGAGATACTTTTCTATTGCTGTGATAAAGAGCCATGTCCAAGACAACTTATAGAAGAAGGAATTTATTTTGGTTTTAAGAAGGTTTGGGCCCATAACCATCTTGACTGGAAAACATGGCAGTGGCAGGCATGGTGACTGGAGCTGAGAGCTGAAGGCTCACATCACAAATCACAAATAGGAAGGAGAGAGAGAGAGAGAGAGAGAGAGAGAGAGAGAGAGAGAGAGAGAGAGAGAGAGAGAGAGAGAGAGAACACACTTGGGGTATTTAGAGGCTATTAAATCTCAAACTCTCCCCCAAGTGACTCAGTTCCTCCAAAAAGGTGACACCCTATAACCCTATAACTCCCCAAACAGCAGTACCAACAGGAGACCAAGTGTTCAAATGCCTGAGAACATGAGGAATGTCCATTCAAACCACCACACACATTTAGCACAGGTTCCTCTTATCCACAGGGCAGCTCCTATCCTGAGGCATCTACTTCAGTATTTTTGCCAAGGCTTCTTCTAATGGCTTTCAAAGCCTATCTGAAATGTTACAATAACACTTAACAGTCTGGATTTACATAGTTCTTACTACTCATTAGACTATTTGCTTTCTTTTTTTCTTGTTAAAGATTTATTTATTTCATGTATGTGAGTACATGTTATTGTCTTCAGACACACCAGAAGAGTGCATCAGATTCCCATTACAGATGGTTGTGAGCCACCATGTGGTTGCTGAGAATTGAACTCAGGACCTCTGAAAGACCAGTCAGTGCTTTTAACTGTCTCTCCAGCCTGGCTATTCATTTTCTGACTGCATCTCTGGAGGAGAAGAAATATTACATCCCATTCATTTTGGCCAGGCATAATGGTGTACATCTTTAGTCCCAGATATCCAGAATCAGAGATAGGCAGATGCCTAGGAGCTTGTGTTCTAGGCCAGTCAAAGCTAAAACGTAAGACGCTGTCTCAAAAACAAAACAGCAACAATAAAGCCCAAATAAATTCTATCCATTCATTCTTCAGAAAATGTGGTTATTACCATATGGACAACCATAATGGCCAAAATTATGGAGGAAGAGTTGAGGAGAGCCTCAACCCCAGATACCTCAGATGAGGTCAGCAGAAGCTGGCTTCTTCCCCACTCCCAGCCTGGCACCATAAAGTCGGCTGCCCCACCATCAACCTTGGTAAGGATGTATCACCCTACAGTGAATGCTTCACTCCTTGTTTGATCTTCTTATAAGGCCCCTCCCCCAACCCCCACAGCCACAGAGTATGCAGATGAAGCATCTTCCAACACTCCTGTCGTGGCCAGTGGTACACAGCCACCCAAATCTTGCCCCCGAGACCCTGGCCATCTCTCCAGGGGCATAAATACTCCCCCGAATAAAGGAACCAGTTCTCTGAAGTTGTTCCCAGGTGTGTTCTCTACCTGTGCACTCATTGACAACTAAGGTCCTGTGTGAGAACTGGGATCCAGGATGGTGTGAGAGAGGCAGAATCACCAACCTGGGAAACAAACGCCAGAGACCAGCACCAAGGTGCAGGTCTACTTTACTGGATAACAGCAAGTGTCTTCATACAGCCTTTGGACAAAGGGGAATCAACATGAGGTCTGGAGTCGTCAACCATCCCACTGGTATTATGGGGAGGTGCCAGGTTGCCAGCACTGAGGAGACTTCCATAAAGACAGAGGAAGCAAGCAGTCACTGCCCTGTTCCGGTCCATCCTGAAGTTCACTAGTTTGCTAGGATCTGACTTTTGAACTATTACAGCAGTATAGAAAAAGCCTTCCTCACTGACCATCGGTCACCACCCAGGGGCCACAGCATCCACAGCAGAGCATTGCACCCACCTGCGCTCTGTTAAGCTTCCCTCCTTCCAGTCCGACTCAGTGCTCTCCTGAGGGAGAAGCAGAGCTGGCAAAACTATATAGACAAATCCTTTTCTCTGACAAGCTTTTATTATAGCTTACAGAGACAAATAATAAGAGATAAATAAGCATAAAACTTAAGAACGGAGACTCCTGGAGACATGGCTTAGCAATTAAAAGCACTGGCTACCCTTTGTGACATCCTAAGTTCAGTTCCCAGCACCTTCATGGTGGCTTACAATCGTTAATAACTATAGTTTCTTGTAATTCTCATGAAATTGAATGCTCTCAAAATATATGCAGACAAAACACCTATATAATAAAACACAAATAGATCTTTAAAAAATCAATTTGTCGTTAGAAAGACACATGAAGCAGGCATGAGGACTCACGGCAGGGAAAACAGCCCGCCCAGGGCATGCTTGGCCTGTCTGTCAAGGTTAGAGAGGCTGACAAAGATGGCTGGAAGCAAGGTTTGAGAAGTGAGGGAGACATGGCAAGCCACGCAGGAGGGCTTTGTAAGCTGCTCTACAAATGTGGGTTTTCCCTTGAAATCAGACCTAACACCATCACCTACCTTAAAATAGTGACAGGATAGTTGTTGTCTTGAAAATGAATCTTGGGGAAACGGACAATGGACAATCAAATGACACTTGTAAGGAGAACTCTCTAAGGATCCAGTTATGCCACGATGAGGCTTAGCCCAAGCTGGAAGCAGCCAGGGTGAGGAGAAGGGGTCAGATTCTAGTTCTGTTTTGAAGTTTCAGCAGGTAGATCGTGACTTTTTTTTTTTTTAGACCCAATTGATAAGATATAATTGCCCACTTAAACATACAAAGCCTGGGGGTTGGGGAATTAGCTCAATGGTAGAGTGCTTGCCTAGCAAGCAAGGCCCTGGGTTCGGTCCACAGCTCCGGAAAAAAAAAAAAAAAAAAGAAAAGAAAACAAAAAAAACAAAAAAAAACATACAAAGTCCGGTACCATCCATCCTTTAGGAACACACAGAGCAGAATCTTAACGTCACCTGCCATGGCTTCTCCCCTCTCTCTTCCTCCTGTCTCCCCAGATCGTGACATTTTGAAGTTGAGAGGATAAAGTGTAAAAGACAGCTGAGCTTGAGGACTCTGAACTAAGAGTCCTTGTTGGTTACCCCAATAGATAAACAAATTAAGGCTTAAGGAGGGAGGAAAGGGGGGTTGGGGATTTAGCTCAGTGGTAGAGCGCTTGCCTAGGAAGCGCAAGGCCCTGGGTTCGGTCCCCAGCTCCAGAAAAAAAAGAACCAAAAAAAAAAAAAAAAAAGAGGGAGGAAAGGGACGGGAGACGTGGAATATAATCTCAAAAAACAAATGAAATAATTTTTAAAATGTTTAATAATTAAAGGGGGGGAAGGCCATGACTCTGAGAGGGAATAGGAGGGAATATAGGAAGGGTTGGAGGAAGAGGAGGGGTAAATAATATATTTTGATTTAAAATATTTTTAAAAGGATGTCAAGTAATTTCTCCAAAGTCAACCATCTAGTGGTCTGTTCCAGATTTAGCCCCAAAGCCCAAGTGGCAGTTCCTCCTGCACGCATCCCCACAAAAACAGCCTGGGCCAGAGCCATGCCCTTCCGCTGACCTGACAGAATTAATGGGCCTTTGTTTTCCAAGAACTCCGTGGCTCGTATAAACAAAAGAATGAACATCAGCAAGGCTGGGAGTGGTCATGGGGTTTGGAGATTTCCTAGGGGCTCCCTCTCTTAGAAATACTGGAGAGGTCGGGACTCAGGTTGGGACGACTGAAAGAAGCCTGGGAGATCGGTCATTGGCTCTGAAACCCTGGAGGCAACAGTGAGGTAGCCAATAGGCTATCCATCAAGTGTGGGAGGATCTCAAGAAAGAGCAATCTCTCTCTGGTTAGACAAAAGTCAAGCAGTAGCACTGCCTCGATCCAGCTTCCCGGAACCACTCAAATCCCAAAGATTTTGTGTTTGATCTGGGCTAGGACAATTGCCCAGTGGGTAAGAGTGTTTGGGGAAATACTTAATGGTTTGATTCTGGACCTGACTCCCAGGTGTTAGGAGGAAAGAACCAGCTCTTGCAAGTTGTCATCTGACCTCAACCGGAGCTTCCTGGCATGCCCCCCTGCCCTCACACACATACTCAAAAATAATCAAACGGATAAATAAAAGGGGGAAAACCTGGGAGCTTGTTCTAAAGTGTTTAATTTTTAAAAAAAAATCCCCACTGTAACTCCTCTTTCCTGAGTAGATACTCTGGCCATGTTTCATCTGAATAAATTAATTTAATTAAACAAAAGAATGGTAGGGGTTCTCACTACAGCCGTATTAACATAAAGGGAAACCTTGGGAGGAACCTAAATGCTCAATGGCGTAGGCAAGGCTGATGAAACTGCTGACACAGAGCAATGCCGTGCACTCATTGAGGAAGCCAAGGGTGTGGAAAGATGCTCATTGATGCCCTCCAGAATGGGAGGAGTAGCTCATGGGAGAAAACAGAGACTACACACGCCTACACACAAACACAAACAAGGATGACTGGAAGAACGGGAATCGAACTCATGTTCCTGTGCTTGTTTGAATAACACTCATTTTACCAGTGGAGCCATCTCCTCTGCCCATTCATTCATTCATTCATTCATATTCACAGACTGATTCTCTCATACCTTAGGGTGGCCTGGAACTTGCGGCCTAGGATGACACTGACCTCCTGACCCTTTTTCCTCTACTTCCCCAAGTGCTATAGGGTTATGGGTGTGTGTCATCTCGCCTGGCCACAAAACTGCATCTACCCGAAGTTAAATCTTAAACACATCCATTAGGTAGCTTCACCTTAGAAAAACGTTATTAGGTAGCCGTTCCATCGACTGAATGCTGAAAGGTTGAGTAGATTGTAGGGTCTCTTCACACTCAAGTTCTCTCCACTGAGCTGGACGCACTCTGCTCCGTCAACTCTCACTGTCCTTCTGTTTTCTACACCACTTTTCTTGGACCTTTGTACTGAGAAAAACTAAGTGATTAAAAAAAAAAAAAAACCCACACAGTTATTTCAGAAAATAAGGCAACATGAAGCTCACTGACAATTTTCACTGAGGCACAAATAGCTTTGAAACAACCAAAGGGGAAAAAAAACACTATTCAGAGACTCTTGCTCTCATGTTTTCTCTCATATGTACCGCGTGTGTGTGTGTGTGTGTGTGTGTGTGTGTGTGTGTGTGTGTGTGTCTGTCTGTCTGTCTGTCTGTCTGTCTATCTATCTGTAAAAAAGGGGGAGACTACGTCAAAGGAGGAGGAGAAGGAGGAGGAGGAAGAAGAGGGAGAGGAAGAGGAGGAGGAAGAGGTCAAGAGCAAGGAGGTAGGAGGAACAAGAAGGAAATGAAAAAGGAAGGGAAATATCACATATTCTTTCCCTGTTTGGGAGGAGTATGGGGATTAGTGGGAACTGAGACTAAGGAAAGGTGACAGGGAGCAAACGTGAACAGAGTACAATGATGTATATGCACTGAATTGTCATAAAGACACCATTGGCTTGGTGAGATAGCTCAGTAAGTATGAGCCACCAAACTGTTTTTGTTTTGTTTTTTTTTTATTTATTTTTGGATATTTTTTAATTTACATTTCAAATGTTATCCCCTTTCCCGGTTTCCCATCCATAAACCCTCTATCCTATTCCCTTTCCCCTTTCTCCTATGAGGGTGTTCCCCCGCCCAACCACCCACCCCTTCCTGCCTCCCAACCCTGACATTTACCTACACTGGGAGGGGGGAATCCAGCCTTGGCAGGACCAAGGGTTTCCCCTCCCATTGGTACTCAACAAGGCCATCCTCTGCTACATATGCAGCTGGAGCCGTGGGTCTGTCCAGGTGTTCTCTTTGGATGGTGGTTGTCTTAGTTAGGGTCTTATTGCTGTGAACAAACACCATGACCAATGTAAGTTTTATAAAGGACAACATTTAATTGTGGCTGGCCTACAGGTTCAGTGATTCAGTCCATTATCATCAAGCGGGAGCACGGCAGCATCCAGGCAGGCATGGTGCAGGAGGAGCTGAGTTCTACATCTTCTCCCGAAGGAAGTCGGGAGCAGACTGAGCATCCCCAGGCAGCCAGGAGGAGGGTCTCCAAGCTCACCCCCACAATGACACACTTCCTCCAACAAAACCACACCTTCTAATAGTGCCACTCCCTGGGCCAAGAATATGCAAACCATCACAGTGGTCAAACTGTTGTTTTAAAACAAAATTCCAAACAATTGGTTTACCAAAAGAAGACTTAAGAACCAGTAGCTGTAGTGAAAGCCTGCAAGTTCAGAGTCAGAGAAAGCACCCAGTGGACCTTCCTCCTCCTCAATGTCCCAGAAGGAAAAAGCCCCTTCTCCTTTTCCACACTGTCTTGAATATCCTTCAACCCAAAGACCCTTCTTTCTTCCTTGGGTTTTCTTACATTCATTCAATGTCAACTGGTTGCTTGCTCTGCCTCCTGACTTAAATCATTGACTTTATTTAGCTCCTGTTTACAGAAAGCTCTTGGGTTAGAAGTATGTGCTAGGGGTGAACCACACCACAACAAGAAATGAACAGGTTTTCCCAGTTCACAATCTCAGGGTTCACAATGTGAACTAAATTGATAATCTACGATCAACCCCTGGGACCCACATGGTGGAAGGGAAGAATTAGCTCCTACGAATTATCCTCTGACCTCTTCACAGATGTGGTGGCACACCCTTGCCATTCCCTCACCCCAGTAAATAAGTGGAAAAGAAACTAAGCCCATAATTTTGTACTCCTACTTTTTTTTTTAAAGATTTATTCATTTATTATATATAAGTACACTGTAGCTGTCTTCAGACACACCAGAAGAGGGCATCAGATCTCTTTACAGATGGTTGTGAGCCACCATGTGGTTGCTGGGAATTGAACTCAGGACCTCAGGAAGAGCAGTCGGGTGCTCTTAACCGCTGAGCATCTCTCCAGCCCTTGTACTCCTACTTTAAGAAATATTTATCTAGGAGTTGTAGTGTGTATAAGCACTTGAGAGAAGGAGGCAAAAAGATCAGATACACAAGGCCAGTCTAGGCTACATGGAATCCTCTCTGTCTGTCTGTCTGTCTGTCTGTCTGTCTGTCTCTCTCTCTTACACTCCCCCCCCAACAAAGGAATAAATGTACTGAAATCTAGTGTCTCAACACATAAATGTAGCAATTCTTTCTTCTAAGGTGATTATAAAACTATATGACATATGAGATATTTTCTTTAATTCTTGAAATATTAATATCATGGACATTGTATTACCTTTATAATATTTTTTAACTACATAGTTCCTAGATAAATAGGCCAGTCCTCTCAAGTCAAGCAAGCTGGTGGAACCCCCAACTCCTGCTTATGAGTGCAAAATAAGACTAGACTTAAAATGACAATAATTGTATATATTTATTAGATTCAATGTTAACGATGCATATTATACAATGATTAAACCGAAGTAATTAATATAGCTACCCTTTGACCTATTGATAATCATTCTGTAGTGTTAATATTTACAAGTCTGCCTTAGCAATTTCAAAACATCCATTATGAACCCTTCTTATGCACTATATAATAGATCTCAGCTCTTACTCCTTCTGTCTGAAACTTTGTCCTCTCTGACCGGGCCTCTGGAAACTAGTGTTCTCTATTAGCACTTCAGATTTACTCCAAGAGTTAACATCTGAATGAGATCATGCTTTACCTTTGTGTATCTGGCTCATATCAGCCTAATATCCTCCAAGTTCCCCATGTCACTGCAAATGGCCGCATTGTGACTTGCTGACTGGTATATTCAGGAAAATGCCGTATTGTGGCTATCGTAAATGGCACTGCAGTGATCACGGGAGAGCTGCTTTCAGTTTTAGACTTGTTTCCTGATTCTGATTTCTGGGTGATATATTGGTTCTCTTTTTCATATCTTGAGGAACCTCCTTGTGATTTTTGATACAGATTACATCACTTGACAGTCCCTCCACCAGTGCACCAATGAGGTCTCTTTTCTTATTTTTAAAAATCCACATATTTTAGAACTTGCATACAACTGTGTATTATATGTTGAGCACAGTTCCTCATAGCTCTTTCTTTCTTTCTTATTCCTCTGATCCCACTTTTCTTTTTCTATTCTTACTGTAGTGACAGAGAAATGTTAATGATCCTCCCCAAAACAGACAGGAGCTGATCTGATACAACTCACAGCGAGGTCTTTATTTTATTCCAGCTAGCTAGGGCCCCCCAACACATCACTGTCGCAAAGGATGGTTTTGGTGGTAGGGAAGCCCCAAATGTCTATCAGGGCAAGGCTTTATAGTAAGCAACAAACAGGGGATAAGTGTGCAAGCATCTGATTGGAAAGCTACTGTGGCCTTTAACATGATTGGCCAGTGCTGGGAGTCATGTCATAAACTTAATTTTTGCTCCCCTTTGCACTGATGGTTGTTAGGCAGAGTAGGCTTTAACCTGGGGGTGCAGGTTTGTTGGGGGAATAACCTGGAGATGCTGGTCTTGTTGAGGGTGTAACCTGGAGATGCTGGTCTTGTTGGAGATTAGCTTAAAGACTGGAGCTAGGCTCGGGGATTTTGGGTGGCAACTTGGAAACTAATGCTAGGTACCAGCCTGTTAAGTTTACCTGAGTTTAAACTTAGGTCAGGTTCTCAAAATAGAGTCTGAACTTAAAAGATTTGACTTCTCATTACCAACACTTTTTGCTTTTCATCCTTCTATTTTCCTGTGTTAAGGATTAAACCCAGGGACTTGTCCTGCTGAGGAAGAGGCTCTGACACTGAACTTGTACTGTTTGCATTCATCTTCTCGTTCTGTTTTGATTTTGAAGACAGGGTTTTACCACACAGTAAGTCAAGGTCCTGGCTAGCCCTGGAACTCCATGCACAGGTCCAGGCTGGCCTCATACTTGTTGCAATCCTCCTGCCTCAGTGTTCTGCTGGGACAACAGTCACATGCCACCACTCCTAGCTCAACTGTTCTCTTATAGCCATCTGACAGGTGATACTCGATTACAGTTTCATTCTGCATTTGCAGATGATTGGGAACATTGAATGTTTTCTCATGTTTGTATATTTTCTTATGAGACATATATACTCAAATCAGTTGCCTATCTTTTTTTTTTTTTTTCCGGAGCTGGGGACCGAACTCAGGGCCTTGCGCATGCTAGGCAAGTGCTCTACCACTGAGCTAAATCCCCAACCCTCCAGTTGCCTATCTTTAATTTGGGTTTTTGTTTTATTGTTGTAAAGTTACTTAAATTCTTTATATAATGCAGATATTAAAATCCTATTTATTTTCATTTAATGAGAGATTTTTTTTAAGATTTATTTATTTAATGTGAGTGACTACACTGTAGCTGTCTTCAGACACACCAGAAGAGGGCATCAGATCTCCATGACAGATGGTTGAGAGCCACCATGTGGTTGCTGGGATTTGAACTCAGGACACCTGGAAGAGCAGTCAGTGCTCTTAACCGCTGAGCCATCTCTCCAGTCCTATGAGACAGAGTCTATGTAGCTCAAGCTGGTCTCAAACTTTTATATAACTGAGGCTGGCCTTGAACTCCCAGTCCTTGAGCTGCCTCCTTCAATGTTCTGGGATGACAAGTGAGAGCTACTATAACCCAGTCACATTGCCTTTAGAACTCAAACTATGATGGCTTAATTTTTGTGGCTCATTTTCTGCAAAGAGTAACTTCTCCCTCCACCTGCATTTCTGATAACACCCAACATACGGGCATTGCGGTTTTAGAAACAGTTCCTCCTGCTTTTCGTCCCAGCCTTCGTGATTTGCCACAGTTCTCTTGTCTCTTACCTTGGGAGGCTGTCCCTTCATTAGGCCTTGGTCCTGTGCTGATGGCTCTCACCATTGCTTTCACAACTGACTTTGGGAAGCGGTTGATATTCCTACAAAAGACTAAGACCTGAGGTTGGCTGTGATGATTGGCAGATCACTAGACTTCTGCTTGCAAGAAGCAAACATAGCAACTTACACCACAATTACCAGTGGCTACTCCAAGAGACTCATAGTCTAAACTGACTCTCAGAATGGCATGCACTGGTCTTCCAGAAACTCTACAAATACCAGATGGTATCCCTGTCCTATGTCCTACAAAAGGCAAGGCAGTAACCAGTGCAATTCTTTTTTTTTTTTTTTTTCTTTTTTTTCGGAGCTGGGGACTGAACCCAGGGCCTTGCGCTTGCTAGGCAAACGCTCTACCACTGAGCTAAATCCCCAACCCCTACCAATGCAATTCTTAAAGTCTGGGAAATTTCCATGGGTGGGCTTGCTATCCATCTGCTTGAGTGCTGACCAAGTCATCCATTTCTCATTCACAGCTTTTCCTCCAGCTTGGCCGGAGAAGCTTACACACTCCAGCAATCATCTTCCTACTTCCATGACTCTTGCCAAAACCATTCCTTTCCATTCTGCACAGATATCTAGGAAGCCATAAACACAGAACAACTTGAGTCCAAGAGAAGACATTCAAATGTAGAGAGAAATCAACAAAAACAGACCATGACAGAGCCATTCTTAGAAAGAAGTACTCATCTGCTTCACTTAATCTTTCCAGGCCTTCACCTTGAGTTAGACACGGTTGATTGTTTTGCATTTTTATGACTCAAGAGCCTACTTCAGGGTATTTCCCAAAATTAAGGTAGAATTAGAACTAACACAGTAATCTTCTCTGTATCGTTCCAATTTTAGTATATGTGCTGCCGAAGCGAGCACAGAACTAACACAATAAACGATCCTCCACCCTTTGAGAAATTAGTGTTTCTAGCTGATTCACTCATCAAGGTTAAAAAATAAATCCTGGCTTGGCCAACTTGCCTGTCATTTTATGTGTTTGAAAGCATGTCTCTCTTTCATTAGAGAGCTTGGAGGTTAGACTGCAAAAACCGAGCTAAACGAGCTAGGAAAAAGATGGTGCCTAAAGACAGAAAATACTTATTGAGGGTTAGTCTGGCACTGTTGTGTTCAGATGCTAAACATGGCCCCCCAAGATCTGGTTGCTCACAAGGAGCAGATCCTCATGTACACCAAGTGATACCATGTAGTGTGTGCTTCCCACATTAAAACTATTGGTCAAATAAAAGTGGTGGCAGTCAATACTGGACAAATTACCCCTAGTCTAATTTTCTAATGCTAGGCTGGCTACTTCCCCAACTATGCTCCCCAAATATTTGCTGTCTGTGTTTAATCCCGGGCTATTTTTGCTCCACCAGCCTGTCTGCAGGCTCCATTTTACTCAGGCACGTTCTGCTCCTGGTTCACCATTTCTAATGGAGACCTTCTTCACGGCTGGGGAAGTGCTAGCCAGCCTAGCACTAGAAAATTAGACTAGAGATCATTTGCCCTGCAATGGCAGTAAAAATAAATAATAAATCATAGCCTGAGTGAAATCACTCATTTAGAGTTGAACAGAGATAGAAATAACGTGTTAATCTACAAATAATGTCAAGTAGATTGCCATGTGGGAAGAGTTAGCCCTGGTGAAAGGAGTCAAGTTGACGAAGCCTACACCTTTCATGGGTAGATGATGCTTCTTCCAGAAGACAGAGGTTATGAAATGAAACCTTAAGCGCTAATAGGATGCCTTCTTATGTCTCATTGGTCAAAGACCCAAAGGTCCTCCAAACAAGACATGCTACTGCCACTGCTCCTGGCTGCTCCCATAACTACATGGTTATTATTATTACTAAAGACAAAACAGATTTTGGTTGCAGAATATAGAGAAAGAAACCTGGACCTGAGGTGAACACCTCCTTCCTTCAGGCCGGCTTCTGGAAGGTGCTGTAGAAGCCAGTGTCGGAGAGAAGTCATCACATGGTGGAACCCCCGGAGTCTGACTGCCCGGTTAGTGAATAAGAATCAGGCTTTCAAACATGTAATTACAGCAGGTGATCTGACAGGCAAGTTGGCCAAAGTGAAAGCTAAACGCTATCTATCATGCACCTTCCGAGCGGAACGTGTCCACTAGCACTGTAGTGGCAAGAAGGTGACAAGAATAACAAAACCTTTTTAAAATTGGATTTGAGATCGGTTCTACAGGGCAGAAACTCATACCTGTTACGGTAAATCTGGTCAAGCCTATAGCTAGCAAAGTCATAGGCCCTAAGAGAGGGGGAACTGTTGGCTTTGCTAAACAGACTTCCTTGTTAATATTTATGATTGTCCCCTCAGATTACTGCTATTCTCATCTTTGGTTATGGTGGCTTTTTTTTTTTGTAGTGGGCATCAGTCAACTCAGAGTCTCATAACTGGTTAAAGTGTTAAGAATAAGTGGATCTTGGCCTAAATGTGACATTGTACTGAGAACTTGGTGTCCTGTGTATGCCCTGTACTGACTCTAAGGGGCCACCCTCCTTTACGATCTATACAATATTATTCCTTTGCATGGATGTATTTAGTCAGTGCTCTACGGATGGTTGGACCCCAAACTTTGCTCATACCAATAGTATAATAGTTATCCTTCTGTGGATTAGAATATTTATGTAGTAAGAAAAAAGTAACTGTAATGTTAGTAATATTTTGCTTCAAATCCATGTAGTAAGAACTTGAGAGAGAAAACAGTTGACTTATACAGGAATATTAAACTCTATAAACCAAACGGTGCTGTGGCATATGCCTGTAATTCCAGTACTCAGGAGAGATACTGGTGGGTGGAGTCTAGTGACTGAGGCCAGACTGGGGCTATATAGTGAGATTCTGTTTCAAAAAAACAAACAAAAGAAACAAACGAACTCTAAAGCATTAACTACATACATTGTGCCTGAAATACATTCCTCCAAGCAACTGTTAAAAGGATGAAAGCCAAGGTTCCTCTCCCCGCTTGTCATCAGTTGGCTCTAGAAGGGTTTGTAGAAAGGCCAAAACGTGTTCTTTAAGTCTACAGAGGAGCTTTGTCACAGTGATCACAGCGCTTATCATTAAGGCCTTGCCTTGGCACTGAGAACTTCCCCTTACAGGGTCTGGACCTAAAAATACAGACACACAAATGTTCCTTTGTCATATAATAATTTACAAAAAGCCTTTGGTCATAGGAGTGGGGAACGTGTTTCCTTTGCCCTGCCCAGAGACTTTGGTCATCGAGTGGGGAACATGTTTCCTTTGCCCAGAGACTTTGGTCATCGAGTGGGGAACGTGTCTCCTTTGCCCGAGACTTTGATTCAGCTTTATTTTGAAATAAAGCCTTAGAAAGTTTTCAAGAATAGCACAAAGAACCACTTCTTTATCCAAATCCATTTAACATGCTTTATTACATTTTATTTCTTTATATATTTTTTTGGAGAGACTATGCATGTGGAGATCAAAGGACAACCTTCAGGATTTGGTTTTCTGTGTGGACTGAGGGACTCAAACTCTGGTGGTAAGGTTTGGCAGATAGAGCCTTACAGACCTGCTGAGCAACCTCACCAACCCCCCAACTCACCATTTTCAAAGTATTTTGCCTCTCTCTCTCTCTCTCTCTCTCTCTCTCTCTCTCTCACACACACACACACACACACACACACACACACACACACACATTCACCTTCTAAGTTTTTTGAGACATATATTTTTGGAGGCCTTTTTTTTTTTTTTTTTTTTTTGGTTCTTTTTTTCGGAGCTGGGGACCGAACCCAGGGCCTTGTGCTTCCTAGGTAAGCGCTCTACCACTGAGCTAAATCCCCAGCCCCATTTGGAGGCCTTTTTAAAAAGAAAACAAACTCTTAATACTCCAGTGCAGGGGTTGGGGATTTAGCTCAGTGATAGAGCGCTTGCCTAGCAAGCGCAAGGCCCTGGGTTCGGTCCCCAGCTCCGAAAAAAAGAAAAAAAAATATTCCAGTGCATATTTCCTTTAAAAACAATCTCCTAGCCAGGCAGTGGTAGTACACACCTTTATAATCCTTTTATCTTTTATTTATTTATTTTAGCATATTTTTAGTCTTATTTATCTGCAAAAGTTACCTTTATTTACCAGACCTAATTGGTGTCTCTGAGGCTCACCACCTCAGTCTGCTAACCTAGGACTAGTCCTGGAAGCTTCTAGCTTCCGTACAATCTTATCTAGGCTTAGAGAGGCTTACTGCCCAATATGCTCACACTTTCCTAGTTCTTTCTGAACTCTGGCTGGCTGGTTCAACTCAGCTGTTCTGGCCCAAACTCCTCTTCAAACTGACTGATTCAATCCGGCTTCTCTCTAAGACCAACATTTTGCTCTGCTTGGCCTCAGACTAACTCCATCAATCTGTTCTAATCTTGTGATTCCTTCTGTCTTTACCTATGTCTAGCTTGTTCTCTCTTCAGCCAGCGTCTGTAAAATTCTCCTGGTAAAACTGCCCTTTCTTTTTCCCCTTTCTGTGCTGCTGTCTTAAGTGGCCTCCCTTTCCTCTCTGGTCTCAGGAAAGTTGGGCATATCTTATTTTGTCAAATCTTTCTCTGGTTTGTTACTTTGTCTGTCACGCAATTAGACACCAGTTCCATGGTGAGCATCCTTCTATGAACTAACTTTACCTTCATTGTTTAGGATTAAAGGTGTGTGCTAGGGGCTGAGCCACAGCACAACTAGGAACAGGTTTGTTTGTTTTGTTTTGTTTTGTTTTTCAGTAAATGACACAGTCTTGGGGTTCACAGTGCGTTCAAATATCCTACAACAGTTCCCCATGAACTTTTAAAAGTAGCATCTTGGGATGGATCATATAGGCATTATAACTCATCAGTGAGCGTCATGAGGGAAGAATGATGTTCCTCAATACATGCTCAGTGGTCGTACTGATAAGTAGACACCTAAATGATTTTTGCCCGCCCAGACACCTTTTCTGCCTTGGCCACAGCTTTAGGGAGCTAGCCATTTTCCACTGGATACAGTTATTGGGACTGCCCTTCAATGTGTGCTGCACCCCACGAGATGAGCACGCAGTTCAAAGTAGTTTAGTCAGTTTGGAAGGAGAGGGACTCAAAGTTTAGAAAACGTCGACAGATTGCCTCCTGCCTGCCAGCTGCCCAGTGATGACACAGACTACCATTTATTGTAGCTCAGCCTTAGCGTATGCTATTTCCCAACGAGCTCGTGTCACCTAATTGACCCATTTATTCTCACCTAAGTTCTGCTGCACTGCCCGTTAGTTCCCTCTCTTTTAGACCTGGCACCGGTTTCTTCCTCCGAGTCTCCCTGGGCAAATCCCCAGCCTCTGACTCTTTCCTAGGGTCCCCACCTCTGCTCAGAAGTCCCACCCATACTCTCCAGCTCTGCTCTAGGCCCTTCAGCTTTTCATTAAACCAATCAGAAGGCGATGGAGACAGGTGATGCTTCATAGAAATAGAAGTACCAAAGTCCAGCCTGTACTCACATCTCTCCTAGTACAGAGATCAGCACTTGAATAATACAAGACGCACACATGCACACACACACACACACACACACACATATGTGTATATATAGGTACATACATTATACATATATATTATATGTATGTATATATATGATGTATATACGTTTTGAGACAGGACCTCATGTGGTCCATGCTGGCCTTACTAATTAATTCTGATTGATTAGTAATTAGTTAACTAATTATATTCAACTTCCAATCCTCCTGCATCCACTTCCTGACTGCTAGTGTTACAGGCACTCACCACCATGATCCAGTTTATGTGATAATGGCTTTGTGAATATCAGGCAAACATTCTTCTAACTGGGCTACACTCCAGCCCATGCTCATCCTATTTCTGAGACAGCCTCTCAGTGAACCTGGAGCCCATCACTGTTGGCCAGGCAAGCTGGCCAGGAAGCCTCAGGAGCCCACCTTCCACCTCCATTCCCAGCACTGGGATTACATGCATGTGATGACACGCCATACACCTGGTGCTCGGGGTCAGAACTTACGTCCTCACATTTGTGTAGCAAAGTACTTCAACCAATAAGCCATCATTCCAGCCCCCAGAGTTGGTTCTTTTTAATTTTGCTTGCAAACACAATAAAAGTTGGAATAAAAAATAAATCTGTCTTCAAAAATTTTCACCTTCTGAAGTTATATACCCAGTAGGCCTTGGGCGCACCACTCCCCACGGCTGGATACAGTGCCTTACAGGTTAAGCTCCGCTGTTTACTTTGCATTCCTTATTTATGCTCCCAGAAGTCACCATTGTAGAAAGGCAGAGCAGCCTGTTTACTTTAGCACCTTGGAACAGCTCCAGCAGAGGAGCCCTCAGTCAGAAGAATCTGAACTCCTTCACTCCCAGGGAGCTCCACCCAAATGTTCCCGGTCACACAACACAATCTGTCCTGAGCACAGTGGTTCATCGTGGACTACCTACCCGCCTGACTGACTTTAGGGCTGGCTACGAACAGGAAGTAACGATGCTATTCTTTGTTTTCCAAGGCAGTCTGTTCCAATTTCCTGAGTTAGCTGTGAGCAGGAGCTCACGCATGTACAAGAACACACTAATATCTTCAGAATTACATTCAGATAGTGCAATCCCAATTGTGTGTGTGTGTGTGTGTGTGTGTGTGTGTGTGTGTGTGTGTGTGCTGTTCATCAAAGCATAATCGAAGGAAAAGGGTCCCTAAGCTCATGTTGAAAGCCTTTTTCCCTCCCTTATCTCCTCCTCCTTCTCCACCCTCCCATCCCTTGCTTCCTTGCTCTCCCACCTCTCATTTTATACAGCGGTTGATTTTCTCAGCCACTCACGGAACACTGGCTTTACCTTTGCATAGACAAAACCTTAATCATTTAATAAATATCGCTAGCCTGAGGTGTAGTTCAGTGGAAGAATACTTTCCTAGTATGTTCAAATCCAAATTCCTGGGTTTGATCCCCCACACTGCAACAGAGTAAGAAGAAATGATAAAGAAGTAAACCAATGAGTATTTACATATCTGCTGTGGATCCAGAGCTGGCTAGGTGCTGACAAAATAAGAGAAAGCAGAAATAGATCCCTTACATGTTTATAGTCCTGAGCTCACACAGACCTTAATCAAGATGTTGTATCTAGACCAACGACTTGTTATTATTGCTAGTAACTAGAAAGACAAGTTCAAAAATAAGGGAGATTAAGAGTGAACCATTGTCTCCTAAACAAGCAAGCTCCATAATTCTAAGGAAAACCTTTTCAAAGGCTGGAAGATCCTTTTCCTCTTATCCTACCAACCCACACACAGGCTCTGAATTCACCTGCTGCTTCTCCCCCAAGACCCCAAAGTTCTAGTTCCCCTTTCGGAGAAAAACCTAAACATTTTATTTTTATTTTCTCAATCCATCAATTAT
Source organism: Rattus norvegicus (assembly GCF_021556685.1). Classification (NCBI taxonomy): domain Eukaryota; kingdom Metazoa; phylum Chordata; class Mammalia; order Rodentia; family Muridae; genus Rattus; species Rattus norvegicus. The sequence goes on along the minus strand of NC_141549.1, from coordinate 1,877,660 downwards.
CATTATTGTCAAAGCCAAATAGAAACTGAAAATCACATAGAAAGGATATTCCAAAGAATAAAAAACTAGCACTTCAAAGGCAAAACAAAAAAGAGAATACATTTACTTTCTATTGCTACCATAAGAAAGCAAATTTACTGGGTGAGTAACACAGATTCAGTATCTTACAGTCCCCGAGGTTAGAAACCTGATATGGCTTCACTCGGCTAAAACTGGAGGGGAATACCACTTTCTCTGCTTCTCTCCAGCTTCCAGAGGATGCCGTCTTCCATCTTCAAAGTCAGCTACTTGAGGTCCCGTCCTCTGTCACGTCTCTCTGACCTACTCTGCTTCCCTCTTGCACTTGAAAGGACTTGTGTGGTTAAAAGGTCTACTCAGATAGCCCAAGACAATCTCCTTAGCTCAAGTCCTGTATCTTAATCATATCAACAAATCTCTTTTTCCATGTACTCTGCTGTGTTGTAGACCCCTCGGATTGCATGTGGACATCTTTGGGTAGCCATTATTCTGCCTACTACAGGGGAGCAGGTCAGTATTCTGGATGAGGATAAAAGAAGGAGAGATGTATTAAACTATACAAAGCACTAGGTACACGAGAGTTTCATTTTTTAATGGACAGCTCCAAAGTACTTAAAGTGGTCAGTCTCAGGCAGTGATATTATGGGTACTCTCTCTTTTTCGTTTTTAATTTTGTACGATTATTATTTTTTTTTTCTGAGACAGGTTCTCACTATGTCGCTCTGGGTGTCCTGGAACTCACAGAGATTCGCTTGCCAAGTGCGGGGGTTAAAGGCATGCACCATCGCGCCCAGCTCATCTTTTTAATTTTCCCCCCTCCTTTGTTTTTTCCAACTTTTATACATTTACAACAAAAGTCCTTGGGGCTAGTGATGTAGCTCAATGGTAGAGAACTTGCCTAGTATATAAGGCTACAGGTTCAAGCACCAACACACACACACACACACACACACACACACACACACTACCTCTCCTACATACAGAGTAAAACAAAATAAAATATTTTTTAAAACAAAGAATATAGTAACTTGGGAGACTATTCTTATTAGTAAACACTTGGTGGTCTGTTTCTGGGGAAAAATAATGTCCACAACTTATTGTCAAAAGTTTGGAAACATATATATGGTAGTAACTTTGAATTGGGGAATTGCATATGTTAATTAAAATAGTATTGCAACATATATTTGGTGCTTTATGTAATAAAAAGATTGGAATATATTTTGAATGCCAAACTTTAGCGACTAGAAAGTCTGGATTGATTCTACATTACTCTCACTCTTGTTTCATTTTTAGAAAATGTGTTACTATTGCATGTGTGTATGCATGATGTGTGTATAGGGTGTTGCATATGCCTCCATAGATGCTCTCTCCACTCCCTATCCAGCCTTGAATGCCAAGTGTGCTTGCTAGGGTTGGGGAATAGGGTGCGTGAGTGATGACTGAGGAAGACAGGTGTAGAGTGCTAGACTTATCTACAGTTACAGACCTCTTCACACCATACCAACTTTTTAGGGACCACAGAGAAACCCATCTGTTCTTTATAATATCAGTTCCATGTGTTGATGTTATCTCACGGACATCTCTAAAACAAAAAGTCTAGTGGAGCTTAATAGTGAATCATAAATACAATCAAACTGATTGTCAGAATGCCATAGTTTCATAAAATAAATGTCCTTTAAAACATCTTTCATGAAATCACTGGTTATGATCACATATAGACAGGACCTCTAATGTTTTACTTGGCATCTTTAGAAACAAATCAGATGCTTCCGTGAAATTTGGAAAGAAAGCACCTCATGTGGCTCCCTGACCCAGCCCTTTTGTTCTTAAGCCTTTGCTACATGCCAGGTAGCATTCTTAAGTTAGTTTTGAGAGACAAGAGGACACTTTGAATAATCGAAATGAGAGTTCCATAAGAGTGACAAAACACTGAATTTTGTTCCTTCTCTTCCTCCCAGCACAGGGTAGCGCTTGTCAGCACCATCAACTCTGCGTGACTCTTAGAAGTAAGGCTCTTCTTGTGGCTTACCCTTTCTGTTCATTGCTGAGGGATTTTAAAAGGGCTTCAGATGGCTGAGAACAACCACGTGGAAGGATATAGCTGACAAACTGTTAATAGCACCAAACCTGGCATTTATGACAGTTCTAGAGAGGACTGCTGCTTGAATAATCAAAAGTGTACATTCTCATCAACCGAGAAAAACTACTACAGATTCATTTTATTTTATTCGTAGGAAAGAAACCCTTGTAACCTGCGTTCTGGTTGCGGATGGTAATTTAGGATGCCACACTGAAAAGTCTTAAGAATTTGAGCTGCTCAGTTTCCTGCCTGTAGAACAGGATTGATGCTACAGTAAAGGGACGTTAGAGACGGTAAACCACACATTTAATGGTTCCCTTCTCCGGGCCTGAGACTTCTTGCCCACCAAATGAAGACGATGGATTAACTGTGATTCTTTCTAGAGATGATATTCTAATTCCTGCTTTTTATATTTGCAGGAATGGCGTGTTAGATGGAAAAAAAATGAATGTCTTTACTTGTCTTTGGGTAATTATTCTTCTCTTATTTCCTGAAGAACCAGGAAACCGAGACAGATGAGCAGTGCTTCTGGAATGTGGTGGCAACTCCACCCTGGACACCTGGGAAATGACGAATGTTTCCACTGAAGAGGAGAGTCCTTCCTAGTGGGCGGAAACTCAACTTTTTTCTTTTAAACACAGGTTCTTATGTAGGCCAAGCCAGCTTTGAGTTCCTTCTGTAGCCCAGTCTGGCCTTACCTTCTTGATCCCCTTGTTTCTAGCTCTCCAGTGCTAAGGTTACAAGTGTACAGGACTATGACAGGCTCTGCTTCACTTGTAATATGCCAGCATGTGCCTTTAAAGTTCCTAACGCTCGCCCTTTTGATATTTGAGTAGGCCTGGCTTCTTACTTGGCAGCTGAGTATAACCTGTGGCCCACAGGCTGAAGTCAGGATAGCTGTGAGTGTGGTCCAGCACAAAATTGTAAACTTATTTAAAACGATATATATATAGTAGTTATTTTTAAATGCTCAATTGTGAAGCCTTGTATGTAACCTATGAGAGCCGAAGTGAAGGCTCAGCAGTTAAGAGCTCTTGCTGCTCTTGCAGAGAACCCGGATTCAGGCCCAGGACCCACATTAACCCCAGCTCCGGGGGATCAGAAGCCCTCCTTTGACCTTCTTCAGGTGCCAGGAACACAAGCGGTACAGATATATATCTACAGACAAACATCTATAAACATAAATTGAAAATAAATAAATCTTTAAAAATACCTGTTTAATAGTAACAAAAAAAGTGAAACTTTGTAGATGATATCCTATTGCAATATTGGAGGTTTGGAAATATCTGCTTGGACAATGTTTTCAAACCAGCAATCTGAGTAAGCAGTTATAGAAAGTATTCCATAATTTATTATATCCAAATAATTAGTTGAAATTCAATTAGGTCATTATCAGTTTTGAGGACTATATATTAACTGAATTTAAAGTTAATCCTGATACATCTGACGTGAGAACAATTCCCATTTGGATGGTACTGTGTGGAAGTTAAATTGTTAAAGCGGCGCTGCGCTCCCGGCGCGTGCGCACTTGACTCTGCACGTGCCCAAGAGCTCTGGATTCGAGAATGAAAAGACTCACACTCACGCACGCACGCAATCTCTATATTTTAATATGCTTAACTTGCTCAGTGGCTGGATACTCCAAAACCGTAACACGTTCTAAATCTGTATCTTACCTTTGCTGCCCTGTTCCCTTCGAAGCCCCTCCCATGGGGCCGCTTTCCCTTTGCACACATATTTCCGCCATCTTACCCTCCGGCTCCTTCACAGCATAGTCCAGTCACAGCTCTCTCATGTCAGAATCCTTTCTTCTCCTCTTCATTTCTTGCCCAGGAATCCTCAAAGTTCTGTCTCTTTCATTCTGGCCAACCATTGGCCTCTGACTCTTTATTGATCCCTCAAAAAACAACTTTTGGCAGGGACCTGCATCGGATGTGCGAATTCCCATCGAAGCACTAATCAAACCCCCAACAGCACTGTGATAATAATTGTACAATTTATCTTCCTTTCCCAAGATTGAAAAGTAGCCTAGAGGGCTGGAGAGACGGTTCAGTGATTAAGAGCACTGACTGCTTTTCCAGAGGTCCTGAGTTCAAATTCCAGCAACCACATGGTGGCTCACAACCATCTGTAATGGAACCTGATGCCCTCTTCTGGTGTTTCTGAGGACAGCTACAGTGTACTTATGTATAATAAATAAATAAAAAAAAAATTTTATAAAAGAAGAGTATCCTAGATCACAATAGTGGTGATCTCATCAGTCTATAAAAAGGTGAACACTTAAAAAAAAAAAAAGGAAAAGAGAGCTACACCATCAGGAAATACTGCCATTCCAGTTTCTTAAAGCATGGTGTGTTTTTAACTCAATTAAAAATTTGTATGGATACCGAGTCATGGAAAGGAACACCCACATGGCCTACAATTCAAAATATCTCATGTATGAGAGTTCTTAATTTAAGCCTTTTCTGTTCCTGCCAAATAACAGTGGGTGAGGAACGCCTTCAATGCATTTGGCATTTCCAGGGCCGTGTGTAATAGGGTAAGAGTCTTTACTCTGGCAGGTTATAGCAGTTCCCAGCTTTTCTTGCTAGAAAGCTCTCATTCTATTTGTTTAACATTAGTTCGTTTTGCTTTTACATTTCTGACTAAGACTGTCTCTCTATAAACTAGAGATATAACATCTTGCTCTTTACTATATGTGGAAGGCTGGGAACATTCTGTTAGTAACAGTACTAAAACAACATTTTCAGAGAACCTACTGTTTCCCAGACATTATGGTTGGTACTTTTCCTTGAACTATCTTATCTTACAAACAAGATTCTGGGAAATAGTATATACATTTTTTTTTCCGAATGAGGAAACAGACTTAGAGAAGACTTTACTATTGTGTTGGTAGATGGTAAAAGTATTTGAGTCTGCAACTTTTTTGTTATTACTTTACTTTGACCCTCTAGAAGGAAAACGAAAATGCTCTGAAATCTAATGCACTGGTTACAAGTTCTCTGACTTCTGGTTTCTTCCTGTTCATTCTCACCCCTTATTCTCCAGGAAAACAACCCTCCTTCTAATTCCCTCAAAGTCTTGTCTTCTCAGATCTCTTGCTGTAATTTTAATTTCTCCTAATCCTATTTTTAATTATGGTTCTTAAACACTTTAACTTCCCTGTGGCCCATCACCCACCAGTGGTAGTGGAAAAGAAAGGGTATAGGGAAAGCGGACTTATTTAGAAAGGTTCTTTGGAGCAACTCCTGTCTCAGCCTCAGTCTCAGCTTGAGTCAGCAGGAGGAACTAACAGGAACACCAGGAGAAGTTCTCAGTTGTGTCTCTCTCGGGGAAGCGAAGGTCAGTGAAGACGTGAGACCCACGGCATGGCACAGCTAGCTGTACCAGCAAGCCAAGCTCTGTCTCCATCACTCTGTGGGGTCCTATTTATACCCTCCAAAGATCCCTTGCCCTCCACATGCCTTGCCTCAGCATATGCAACCAATCTGTCCGAGTTCCAGAAAGCAGCAAGACGCCGCATCACACCACCAGATGTTTTTTGGTGTGTTTCTCTCCAGGAAGTCCTGACAAATGCAGCTCAACTACGAAAGGTAAGGAAGACGTGCATGCCATTAGCAAAGAATTCTTCATCATGTGTCCTTTCACATGCTTGCTTTAACAGAACATCCTGTCTCCTGTGTCTGCTTCAGCAAAAACATTCCTTCATGAGTCTGCCTTAGCCTTTCACCTGTGTCCACTTCAGCTAAACATTCCTTCATGTGTTTGCCCCAGCAAAACACCATCCAACCACCTGCCTTTCCAAAGACCTCTTGGGTTTCCATTTCATCTAGCCCGCTGTTCAGGGTATTGTTTTGGCTTCTCTATGTACCCGGATTCCCGAATAATGGCACAGGGCTCGTTTTTATTTACAGTGCATCTGACCTCAGCTTAAGCTTGCTCCCCGACTCCCTCTTAGCTTATGTTAACATGTATATATCGATCTAACTTCTGCCACATGGTTAGTTACCTCTCCTCGGTTTCATACGTCTGACTTCCTCCCCGTAGGGGTGGCACATCTTCCTGAGCCCGAGTCTTTCCCAGAGTTCCTCTCTCTTTGCCAGCTATCCTTCCTTCCTAGTCTCTCCTCTCCTGCTGTAGGCCATTCAGCTTTTTATTGGCAGGTGATGCTTTTACATAGTGCACAAGAGATTATCCATACAGTCTCACTAGTACCACATTAACTGACTTACTCCAACAGTTTTGGTTGTAGTTTTCTTTTTGTGCTACTAGGGTGCATCTAATGCCGTGTGAATGCTAGGTCACCATGCTGCTCCTGGGCTCTATCCCAGCCCCTATCATGTCTGAGGACCCGGCTTACATGGTTCTTCTGTGCTTTTGATACTTTTGATTTCTTCCAAATACTGCAAGGATCTTATTGTGTCTTCATCTAAACTGTAAGAAACTTTAGGGATTCATCTTCCTTTTCCTTTTTCTTCACTGTTGAAATGCCAGGTCATTTCACTGGTTCTCTCTCCCAGTGGGTAGTCAGCTGAATGTTTGTTGAATGAATAAAAAACGTGCTTAAGTAACTTTAAAATTCATGCACACAACTCATTACAGATAGGCATGCTCTGCCACACCTGGCTTGCTTTATTATTTTAAGGCTAAAAGTTATCAGAAGCAAAACATTTTCATCTTCTAATAATAAAACTTTCCAGCATATCCTTATTCTCTGGGTCAAAATGCCTGGGATACAGTAATAATTCAATATATTTGTTGAAATGTTGAAAAACTGTAAAAAAAAAAGTGTGAAAGTTCTGGTCTTGGACATTCATATTACCACAAATTTAAGCTTCAAGCATGTGGCCCACGTGAACGTGGCTCTCTCTCTCTCGCGCGCACGCGCGCGCACACACACACACACACACACACGCGCACACACTCTAGCATGACTTTATACTACGTTACTTATTGTGTCCAATACCCCTACTTTATCCTCTAATAAGTGTGTTATTTTCATTCATGTATTAAATATTTACTTAGCCACTGTGCCAGGCACACGAATGTATTGCTTTATACAGCCTCATTTTGCTACTTATCCCTCTTCCTGGCAATTTAATAAACCATTCAGCAAATTTGGTATTTATTATAGTCCTCCAACCATCCTTCATTCAGCTTTTGTTGCCTCTCCTAGGAGGATGTCCCTGTCTCCCTTTAGAAGAGTTCCGAATATATCAGAGTTGTTACCTTATTTTGTTCCTTCAGTCTCAAACCCACTACACTGGTTATGTAACCAGAGGGCAGAGACTAAGGCTGTGCTCATCCTTGTCTCCTGGACACAGCATAGTGTCACAGAAGCAGTGAAATGAATGCTCTGTTAAACAATGTGGTCTGACACCACCGAAAGCCTCTTTACAAAGGGGTTGTATATTGTTGTTTAGTTATAGAAGAGAAAAAGGGTCCTAAAGAAGTTTAAAGACATGTCCAACGTTTCATAGAGAAGTCTGTGGTCATAGGAATCTCAAGAATGAAGGCGACACTGATTTGACAAGATTAAGATTCTCTGCAGTCTTTCCCTAAGGATTTCATTCAGCTCTGGCCACCGTTTTTTCCTTCTTCGGAACAATGACTCCTTACATACTGGTCTTTCTCCTCTCGGTTCCCAGGCTTAACACATACTTCAAGATTCTTAGTTGGGTAATTCCCCGTATTTTCCTATTAGAAACTTTTGACCTTGACCCCTCTTTGGAAATGTGTTTTAAAACTTTCAAGTAGGTTGTGGTAGTACATGCCTTTAATCCCAGCATTCTGGAGGCAGTAGCAGGTAGATTTCTGAGTTCTAGGCCAGCTACTTAAAGAGCTCCTGGACAGCAGGAGAAACCCTGTCTCTAACTCCACAGTCACCCCCCCCCCCCCCTAACATTCTGTTCTCACTAATCCAGGTAAGAATCCACGAAGGAGTTCTGAGAAACATCCTTGCATCAGAGAAAAGGACAGGAATTTGGGATGGAATTCATAAAGCACGGAGAATTTAGCAGAGGGAGGTCATCAAATCAGGCGTCATCAAATCTAGGGACTTGTGGAATTTGGTCATAGGAAGTGCAGGGGTGAGTGACTCAGTTGCCCACAGCTACGGGGGCTGCTAATGAGTCTTTGACTGGAACTAGCCTCTTTACGTGTTAGTATTTTCAGTGAGAGCTACAGAAAATACATTTAGTACACGTTGGTACTTTCTTACTCATAAGTTGCCACTGTATGTTTTCCAAACATTCAACCTCTCAAAGTTTCTCTTGCCCTTAACGAAAATGGTCATTAAGGTTGTTCGGAGCTTTGAAGCTTCTGGCCCTTAACAAAGATGGCGCCGGGGGTCATGTTAAAAATAAGCTTGCCCTCTTCTCTGCCAGTGACAAACATGGCTTCCACGGCGTCGGTCACATGACATCCCAGACTACGGCACGGGAGACGGCGGAGGAGGGCCCTTGAAAAGGGTGCGCGTTCCCGTAGCGGTGGACCCGGTAGGTTTCAGTCAGAGTCACTATGGCGGCCAACGCTGGCAAGGTAAGCTGAGGCGGCGGCGGAGGTGGCGGTGGCGGCGAGGGAGGCAGGACCCGACGTTCCGTCCTGGCTCCGGAATCCCGTAGCCTGACCCAGGAGAGGTCGCCCGAGGTCGGAGCAAGCAGCCGGGGACTGGCGGGGGCTGGCTGAAGGGGGCGAGGGCTGAGGCGAGCGGGCGCCGGTTCCTGACTGCCGTTTGTTTTGGTGTTTCCCCCACTAGGTCGGAAAGTTTCCTGCCTCGTCCGCCACCGCCTGAGCTTGCCGCACTGGCTGCGAGTGGAGGAGGCTGCGGCGGACCCAGCCCCGGCCTCCAGGCCTCTCCCTCCACCTCCCGGCCAGCCTCCCTCCCCCACACCGTCGTCCTCCGGGAGCTGCCAGTCCCTGAGATGCGACCCTCGCGAGGACGCTCCTGAGGGGAGGTGGCCCATGTGCTGAGCAGCAGAGCCCAGAGCTCAAGGAACCAACTTCCCGCCGGCCCGGGCGCCCAAGCCTCCCTGGGGTAGCTCCTCGCTCTGTCCGCACCGGCCTGCAGAGCCGGGTCCCCGCCCTGGTCCGGGGACACCCGCCAGGTGCTCGGGACTCGCGATCCAGGGACCGCCCGTATCCCGGCCGCCCTCCCACGCCTCCAGCCCGGGATCGCAGCCTCGGCTCACGCTGGGCCGGGGACCCCTGCCACTCCCGGGCGGCCTCGGCGCAGCAGGGCAATGCAGCCCGGCCCGGTGGCCCTCTAGCCCTCCTCGTCGTCTGTCCCCGCACCTCTTCTCATCCCCGAGGCCCCTGAGGACCGGCGGTGGCTGCCCGGAGGTCCTTCACTCCTCTTCCTCGGGCCCCGGAGGACCTTCCTGGCTGAGCCGAGTCAACCCTCTTCATGCTGCAGTGCCGCACCGTTTCCGCTACCGAAGGGGAGAAGTGGCCGGGATCTCAAACAAAACACAAGAATTTGTGTGTGACTCATCTGCTCGGATACCTCCCGTCCCCAAACTGTCTTCCAGGAGTTTCCTTGGCCGAAGCTGCCCAATGTTTGAGCTTTTTCTTCCTAGGGAAGATGGACTGAAAGCTGCTAGTTGGGGACTTTTTTTGGTCAAGGAGCCTCTGTATTTTAAAGGAGGTGATGGGGCTTGCTCTGGCTTGTCTTCCTGCCCAATTGAAGAGTTGTTGATGTTCACTGGTTATGCTTAGACAATGCACAGTTTGTTTTAATTTAAAAATTTTGGGGGGATAGGGGTGTAGGCTTGTGAAGAGCATTCCGAACCTGGAGGAGCTCCTCGTTATCCCTGGTCCAGACACCCCCCCAGCCTGTCCTCGATGCCGTCAGCCTTGGCCATCTTCACTTGCCGCCCGAACTCACACCCGTTTCAGGAGCGACATGTCTACCTGGACGAGCCCATCAAGATCGGCCGCTCAGTGGCACGCTGTCGACCAGCGCAGAATAATGCCACCTTTGACTGCAAAGTGCTGTCAAGGAACCATGCTCTCGTCTGGTTTGATCACAAGACGAGCAAGGTAATGTCAGTACAGTGTTTGACAGTCTTTACTTTTCTTTCCTTTTGCCCTCTCTGAGAGGTTTAATGTAAACTCGATCTTAGGGTTTGTTCCCAGAGGACACTTTTCTGCGAAGTCTTGGAATCAGCTTTTTGTGTATCCGAATTCTAGTAGAAATTGAATCGAAGTGGTTGAATGAAAAACAGAGAAGGTATTGTTACTAAATGTTTCAGTAGGGCGATGGCTTCTTGATAACTTGGTCATTCCCAGTGAAATCCCAAACCTTAATTCGTTTAGGAAAGGTAGATAGTGAAACGTGACCTCTTACTTTCAGCCCTTTTAGAAAGGGGAGCCTGCAGTTCAGTGCTTGATTAAGCAAGCACCAGTTCCCAAAGCAATGCAGGAATCTGTGGCCTCTGTTACAGTGAGGCTCAAGTGTCTGTGCTGAAATGTAGTTAACACATAGCTTGTAGTTGAATTCAATTCAGGGTCTGTCTGGTAGGATAACTGGAGTGTAAACTTAATGTTTTTGTAAGGGTTGACACTTACTTGCCTCGATGAAATGATTTGTAATATTAAAGGCAATTTAGTTAAGCTAGAGTAATTTTAACTACATCTTCGGAATTCTGTTTACAAGTTGGATGAACAGAAATCTATGCTCATAAGAGTCACTTTTTAATTTCTTTGGTAAATAATGCGTAGTTATCTGATGATATGCAGAAATTAGTATTGATTAGTTTATTCTTAGATTATATCCAATATTGTCAGTTATCATTTTTTTTTTTTTTTAAAGACAGGGACTAGCTGGCCTGGAGCTTATTCTATTGATCAGGCTGACCTCAAACTCAGAGGTTTACCTGCCTCTGCCTCTCAGGTGCTAGAATTAAAGGTCACCATGCTTGGCCTTACTTTTAATCCAATTTAGCTTGTTTATCTTGGCACTGTACTTTGCTAGTTACTTATATATATATATTTTTAAAAAGGATCCTTTTAGTTTTTCAAGAATGTGTATATATGGAGAATATTTTAAAGAACTGATCTTTGAGCCTAAACCTAAGGTTTTGGTTGAACTACTGAATTAATTCCAACTCAAACTAAGTTACATAAGACTAATAGGACCGTCTCCAGTTTTGTCTTCTGACTTTTTGCCCCCTCTTTCTGACTGACATGATTAATTTTTTTTTTTTAAGAGAAGAATTTGTGCTCAAGAGTGGTGTTTTGAAATGAAAGAAACTTGAGCCTCTAGAGGAAGAAAGTAATACTAGTACAGCTACTGAATTAAGGAATTACTAAATAAACTTTTTTTTTGGTTCTTTTTTTTCGGAGCTGGGGACCGAACCCAGGGCCTTGCACTTCCTAGTCAAGTGCTCTACCACTGAGCTAAATCCCCAACCCCCATTTTTTTTTTTAAAAAAGGAAGGAAAGATCCCCAAGTGCTATGTGCTTGCATAATGCCTATAACCTATTCTGTGTGTAGGATGAGAGCTGAAAAGTGTGTTAACTTTTTCCTGAGTTACAGCAGATGCTCTTTAACCCATAAAACAGACACTTTTCTCCCCACTGAAAGCTAGCATTTGGATGATTCATAGATGACCTGTGATTCTTTGTAAATGAGTATGGAGTTCTTTATTGAATTCCAACATTAGTTGACTACTAGTGTCTTAATACAATCAACCTTTACATTTTTTACCTTTTTATGTCCTTGAGAAACAGGTCCAGCCTAATCAGATGACCTATTTGCTTACAGGACACGCTTGGCCAGCTGCAGTTCTTGTCTGAAAAATAGTGCCTGTGCAGTGGCACACGCCTGTAATCCTAGGTCTTGGAAGACAGGAAGACTGCTTCATGCTTGAGGCTAGCCCAGGCTGCTTAATGAGTCACTCAGGTATACAGTGAAGCCCTGTCTCAGATGCTCAGGATAAAGAGAGGGACTAGAGAGTTCTTTGAATGGTAGACATGGTTTATTTCTCCCTTTCACTTTTTTTCCTTTTGTGTCATTGGCTAAACTAGCACTGAGGGCTTGACAGTATATTTTGTGTAATTATTATTATATCACCTAATTTAGTTTAAACAATCTCAATCTGTTAGGTCTTCCTTTTATGATCAAATTATTTTAAGAATTAATTTTAAAAGTATTGGCTTAGACAGACAGGTTTTTTATTGAGCATGTATTCTGTGCCAGACCCTGGGAGATAGCAAAGAAAACCAAACCAGTTTGTCCAATATTATTTATTGCTTGTGCATGAAATTTCAAGGGCTCTCCTGTGTCAGGCTCACCTTCCCCCTCCAATATATATTCCTGGAAATTTATGACAAATAAAAACGTGAGAATCTACTCAAAGGTATCATTTCAGGAAAGATTGTTTTTAAGCACTATCAAGCCTGAGTTTTCTTATCTGTGGATAGTATTGCCTTCTTAAAGTTGTGGGTTTTTGTGTGTGTGTGTGTGTGTGAGTGTGTGTGTGTGATGGGAAAGAAACTTTGGGCTATGTGCACTAAACACCTGTTGTACCACTGAGCCATGCCCACTGCCCACCCCCTTTGCTATTTTGGGGATTCAGATTATTGTGCAAATCATGTAGGACTTTGTGCTTGCCATTTATTAAAGTCTCAGAATTTAGTAGCACGGGTGTTTGTGGGGTGCATGGGCTCAAATCAGTGCGCTTTGAGTTGTTATTGCGCTGTGGAGTCATACAGGAGCTCATGTGTGGGGTTCACCTCAGACTCCGTACATGCCCAAAGCATGGGAATTCAGGCTTTCGACCAGTTTTATTTTAAGTGTTGAGGATTGAACCCAGGACTTTGTACAAGCTAAGAAAGCACTCTACTGACTGAGCCACATCCCAAGTCCAGAAATTGTTTAGTACAACGCAGCTGTAGAAGTAACTTTAAAAATAGAAGGCAGTGAAGTTGGTAACTGTTCCAGTGGGCATCTTGCCTTGGAGGTGGGAATTGGAGTAGTGTGTCCTTTGTTTGACTTTGTTGACGACCTCGTTTGTACTTGCCATTATGGAGGGCCTAGTAAAAGCTGGAAGAAGTAATAAGCACTTGAAGCATGTGTTGAAAGTTTGAGACATGGTCTCTTCCTCTGTGTCCATGACTCCTTGAGGCAGGACTCTTTCTTTAGCCCTTTCATTGTTAGAATCACAAGCCTTGGCCACTAGTTACTTGGAACTTTGATTGTTCAGCTCATAGATGTGCAGTTTAGAAACTGGCCAAATGCAGGTAGGGGAAATGTAGACAGTACTTTTGGGAATATGCTGTTGGAGTTTATCTAGCAAAAGGAAGACAACAGTCATGGATGGGCTTCACTGTGGGTATTACCAGGGATGCAGAGGTGAGGCTTTTTAATGTTGAATTCATGCACAATGAATGTTTCCCCCCTCTACAGTGTGGTGTTGATTGGTTTTATAGTCCATCCCAGAGGTGTTAACAACCATCTTGTCTGCTTTTGTGTTCCATCATATACACTCTTCAGTGTTTATAGCCCATAATGGTACTTCAGTTGACTGAGCAAGTAAATCTGTCTCTCTGGTAGGTGCACAGAAGGAAGGGACTATGAGTGGACATATTTGGATGGCCTTATTTGTTAGTGAGTTCTGGAGAGTTTTGGGTAGAGATCACAAAACAGTCCAAATTGCCATTTAAGAGAAGTAATGCAATCTTGTGTACAGTCGGGACCTAGAGCAAAGAGTACAGCTCAACCTGTGCATTATGTCCAGTGTTCTCCTAAATGGGTTGCATCAGTGGTTCTCAACCTGTGGGTCCCAACCCCTTTGGATCACACAGCAGATATCCTCACATCAGTTGTTTACGTTACGATTCATAACACTTAGGAAGTAGCAACAAAATAATTTTATGGATGGGGGTCACCACAACATGAGGAACTGTATTAAAAGGTTGTAGCATTAGGAAGGTTGAGAAACCAGTTCTTTACATGTTAACATAATCATCAACTCTTATTTTTCCCTCATGAGTATGAAGAAATTCAGGGATAGGGAGATTAGGTTAGGTTAACTTCCCTGAGTTCATATTGCTAATGAAGGATAGGGCCATGATTTCAGCACGGCTATTTTGGTTCTTGACTTGACTTGATATCTACAGGGCCAACCTCATAAACACTGCCATCACAAGACTGTGACATTTTAAACAGGATGTGATTTTGTTAAGTGCAAACACCAGGTTGACAGCAGAAATGAAAATGATTAAATGTCCAAAAGCAAAACAAACAGACTGGTGGATTAGATTAAATGGTCCGGTAGGATTTTTATAACAAGTGAAGATTTTAGGAAAAGCTTCACAGATAATGTAGCTCCTGGATGAACTACAAATGCAGCCTGCCTAAAGGGCTTAGAAAAAGGCAGAGTGTGGGGAAGAGTGAGTCAAGGAAAGGGGTGCTGGGTGGGAGCGACTGCTCAAGAAAAGGCATAGAAACAGGAGGTACGTTCCAGTGTCATCACAAGGAAGCCATTGCTAAGGAAGAAAGCCAGATTGTTTCTTTCCTTGACATGTCTAAACGTGACTGCTAGGATCCTGGACTCAGCCCTTGAGAGGATGGCAGATTATTTGTTCATTGCTTTTTATTTTGTTTGTATGTTTGTTTTAGCAGATTTCTAAGTTTGTGGGTTTTTTTTTTTTTTTTTTTTTTTTTTTTTTTTTTTGTTAACAGAAGCAAAAAGTTCTTTGAGAAATGCTGGTTTTTGTGAGAAAGTTGTTTTTCTAATGTAAGGTACATTGATTTAAATATGTATAGGAAGTCAGATTGTATTACCAAACTACATTTGTATTTCCACTCATGTTACTTTTTACAATATCAGAGAATTAATGAAATATTTAATATATTGGGTTTTCAAAAACACAGCTTAGGCAGAGGGGAGCTGGCCCTGTCTCTCTCTTGGGCAAAGCGGAATAGCTGACCCTGGTGTTGTGGGTGCAGGGAAGCTGGTAGGCTGCCTAACTCAGCTACCATCCGACCCAGATCCCAGGCTTTGGTTGGCCACCCCAACATCTACCCCATTTATAATCTGTTGAAATGTGTGAAGGGGCTGGTCCGGCAGAACCAAAGCTCCATGACACAGGGCAACAACAGGATATCAGAGAGGAGTCCCAGCGATGATCCAGTATTGAGAGTGTACAGAAGCCACTTGATTGGCCTCAAACCAGACCAATGACTCACTGCAGTGAACATTTGCAAGTAAAAGAAGTATGGACAGAGGGGTACACTGTGGGACGTGCCATGACACACCACAGCAACCACAGTGAGAGAGAGATTTTTGTTTTCTTTTGTGGGGAGGTGCAGAGGTGGACATGGATATGGAGGGACAGGGAGATGAGTGGGATTGGGGTGCATGATGTGGAATTCACAAAGAATCAGTAAAAAGTTAAAAAACATGGTTTAGGGCCTGGAGAGATGATCGCTCAGCGATTTTAAGAGTTCTCACTGCTCCTCTTCCAAAGGCCCTCGGTGTGAATCTCAGCATCCACATAGTGGCTTACAACTATCTTCAACACCAGACCTAGGGGATCCAACACTCTCTTCTGGTCTTTGTAGTCACTGCACGCACACAGAAAACACAATACTTGAGGGCAAAGCACCTGAAAATAATAGTTTATATATTCTTTTTTTAAAAAAGATTTACTTATTATATATGAGGACACTGTCGCTGTCTTCAGACACCAGAAGAGGGCATCATTTCCCATTGCAGACGGTTGCGAGCCACCATGTGGTTGCTGGGAATTGAACTCAGGACCTCTGGAAGAGCAGTCAGTGCTCTTAACCACTGAGCCATCTCTCCAGCCCAGGTTATAGATTTTTAATCATCCACTCCTGTTTTGTTATTTACTCCTTAAATACATTAATTTCTCTTTTTTGAGGCAGGGTCTTACTAAAAAACAGTAAGCTGCTATGGCTGCTATGCCATGGGACTCACTTTATAGATCAGCCTGGTCTTGAACTCACAGATTTAGATTCCCCTATCTCAGCCTCGTGAATGTGGAGAATAAAGGAGTATTCTACCATGCCTGGCATTAAATTCACTCTTTCCCTTCTTGGGCTTTTGTTTGGTTTTCTTAAATGGTATTTGTGTTAGTCTAAGATCTGTTCTGAATAAGTACAATATTCACCATTTAGGGTTTAAGTAGAAGGATTGTGAGATTGGTTCTTTTTTGGGGAAATGGAGGCTTTGGAGACAAGGTCTGCTTATATATACAGCTCAGGGTAGCCGGAACTTGCTGTGTAGCCCAGTCTGGCCTTATTCTCTCTCCAGTCTTAATCTCTGTAGTCTGGTGCTTAGACTGTAAGTGTGTACTGCTTGGTTTGCCTTGAGGTCAGTTCTTGGTTACTTTATATTTGAATCAAAAATAATTTGGCTGGCTGGGATATAGCTCCATGCCCAGCATGCAGAGACCGAGTGGTTCCATTTCCAGAATTTCCAAAGGAGAAAAGGGTGTGTGTTTGGGTGTGGGAAGGATGACTGACATTCTAAGACTTTCTGGGATTCAGGCTTCTCCCTGGGTGTTACAGGCAGACAAATATTCTATACTCTTGCTCAAAAAATCTTGATTGTTGTTCCATTAATTATTTTTAGTATTAAAATTTGTCTTTCACCCCCACCTCCCATTTCTGTTCTCCCTTCATCTCAAACTTGCTACACTAGGGCCTATGACAGTGCTCACTGTTCCTTTTTAAAACAAGTGCCTTTCTGCTTTTTTTGTCTCCCAGAATGACCTTTCCCCTTTTCCCCGAGGCTTAGTTCCGGGGGAAACTTTCCCGACTCTGAAGAATGGATGGCTTCTTTCTCTTTACTCCTATAGAACTTTGTCTATAACTTCATTATGGGACACAGATAACAAAATAAGTGTGATGCAAATGCCCTGTGGCCCTGCCAGATGTGAGCTCTTGAGAACAAAGAACAGGCACTACATAAATGTTTGAATGGCTGCAATGTAAACAATCCAGCAGTCTGTACTTCTACAAACCCTTGGTGGGTTGAATGGCAAAGGGTCATTCAAGTTAGTTTTCAGTGTGAAGTTATGCACTTAATTACCAATGTGCACTCGTTGTACATACCACTACTTACTGAGAACTTGCAATGTGCATGGTATTTTGCTAAGTATTTTGGGCTTTTATATAAACTTGTCTTTGGTGCTATTAGTTTTGAACTAATATTTATAGCCACTCAGGCAAAATAATACTTTCTTGGGGGAGTGCACTTTTAAATATAATATAATCTCTGTAACATGTTTAGGAAGCAAGCAGAGTTGCTAATGCTTGCTTGTTTCCCTCCCTCCCTCTCTCTCTCTGTCTCTCTCTCTTTCTTCCTTTCTTTCTCTCTCTCTCTTTCTTTCTTTCTAACCTGTGGAATAAAAAAGCCAAAGTACTAGGCATTTATTCTGAACCTCTTATGGACTTAACAGTTGTAATAAAATGTATCTTTTGCTGCTTTTTTTTTTTAAACTTCATTTTGATTTTATTTAGATAGGGTCTCACTATGTAACTCTGGATGTCCTGGTGCTTTGTAGATCAGGCTGACTTTGAACTCACATTGGTTCCCCTGGCCCCCAGGTGCTAGGACTAAAAGTGTGCATTACCACACCTGGCTAAGTCTTTTGCTATTAAAAGGTAATTAAGCGGGGCTGGGGATTTAGCTCAGTGGTAGAGCGCTTACCTAGGAAGTGCAAGGCCCTGGGTTCGGTCCCCAGCTCCGAAAAAAAGAACCAAAAAAAAAAAAAAAAGGTAATTAAGCTTCTTGTTTTGTAGCATATAACTAAAAGTTTGTCACATTACAGATTTTCAACAACTGAAGAAATCCAATGATCATTTCTCTTAGTTGGCTGATGTTTTTCGAAACTTACCTCTTCTATTTCAAACTTTTTTTTCTTAGATACTATTTAGCTGCATTTTGCAGATAAATAACGCAGTCTTCTTTTTCTGTTTTTGTTTTTGAGGCAGGGTTTCTTTGGAACTCACTCTGTAGACCAGGCTGGCCTTGAATTCATAGAGATCCTCTGCCTCCCAAGTGCTGCGATTAAAGCTGTCCACCACCACTGCCCATCCTGGAAAGACTTTTTAATGTAGTACTGAAGATGGAGAGGTCTCCTAAGGCCATTCTCAGGAGGTTCTGTACCACTGATCTACCTAGTAACATTTTTTTAAAATGTATTTTTATTTTGTTGTTAGCATACAGAACAATGGACTTCAAAATGACGTTTTTCACATATGTATATAATTATATTTTGCTCATATCCATACCCTCTACTGCCTACCCCCACGGGTCTCCTCTCATTTTCGGCATACAGTTTTTATGCTTGAAGAGAGGGTGTGGTGTATGCCTGTAATCCCAGTGCTGTAGACACTTGCGACAAGAAGATTACAAGTTAAGGCAAGCCTGGGCTATGTGGCTAGGTGTTTAGAGGATGAGCACAGGGCCTTGGTACAATCTCCAGAACATGCTCACTCTTGGAGAGGGGAGGGAGAAGGAAGAGGGGAGAGGCAGACAGACGTATGCACGTGCATGCCAACACATGAAAGTTAAAAAAGTAAGTTCTATGGTAGCACTTGGAAATGTGAGGCTTTGGTGGTTAGTATTGTATTCTTTGTCTAATCTATACTTTGTGGTAGATTTTAAGTTTAAACATTAATAAACTTTGTACATTAGATTTCATGCTTATAGTTTTATTTGCATGTTTAACTACTTGTTTGCCCTGATCCAGCTGGACAAGAGTTTTCAATATGGAGGCTCAAGTCTTTCTGTATTTTTAGTTATCCAAATAGTAGGAATATGCTCTCCTAAAAGCTGAAGCAGTATGGAAGCATATAGATTAAAAGAAACACATCCTTCATACCTTCTACCTTCCAAGTAGCTGTTGTACTTAGAAGTAGTTTGGCATACAGTTTTTTATTGCATTTGTCCACTTAGATGGATAGATCAGTAAACTAGTTTTCTTTCTTTCTTAATGAGTGTGAGTGTGTGTGTGTGTGTGTGTGTGTGTGTGTGTGTGTGTAGGCTGGAGAACCTTGGTTGTTATCCTCAGGAATATTATCTGCCTCCCTTGAGTCAGGATCTGTCATTGGCCTACAGCTCACCAATTAGGTTTGACTGGGTGACCTGTTAGCTCCGTGGGGCCTCTGTTAGCTCCGTGGGGCCTCTGTTAGCTCCGTGGGGCCTCTGTTAGCTCCATGGGGCCTCTGTTAGCTCCGTGGGGCCTCTGTCTTTTAGTTATAGTACTGAATCATGCTACTGTGCCCGTTAGTTTTTGAGACCACGTGCTATAATGTCCAGGCTGGTCTCAGACTTGCAGGCTTGTTTCCCCTCCCAAGTTTATAGGCTTGAGCCAGCAGTCCCAGCTTTGAATTCCAATATAGTTTGAATTTTCTTCCTCTTTCCTTAGTGTGAATGTCTCAATCGTGATTGAACTTTTGTTTTAGTAAGTTTAGTAAACTGAGAAACTGTTTCTACCTTTGGAATATTTGTTATCAAGACCAATTCTGATACTATTGAGAAGTTGCAGTGCTAGAGCTTTAATGTGGGAGTTCAGAGATGGTCGTTAAAGACTTAGTTTAAAAGCCTAATCTGAACCTGGAAAGTGTATACACATTCTCCTAACGCAGGATTTTGTGATGATTGCAGGCACATGGAAAGGGTAAACACTATTTTGAGAACAAAGTATTTATTAATTTAAATTACTGTTGAACTTAGTTTGGGACATTTGTGCTCCAGGCCAGTTCGTATCTCAGGTCTAATGCTTGCAAGTGCAGCACAGTCCAGTATACTGATAGTTTTATGAAAAAGAATTAGGATTCCAAATACCAGAAGTATCTGTGAATCACTGTTTCCAGGGAGCAAGAAAGTCATATATTGCTTCCTCCAGGAATGGGGGCAGAGAATGTGGGAGGAATGGAGAAAGCGCCACAGAAAATGCTGTTTTTAAATCACTGTTTAAAGAGTGAGGAGGGTTCTGCTGGCTGGATGAAAAAGAGCAGTGGATTCTAGCCTGAGGGAACAGGAAACATTTAAGGCAGAAAGGCCCAAAAGAGAACAGTGTATTGTGGGAAATCCTTCTCAGAAGTTAGCCTAATTTATGGGAAAGGAAAATGCTGTCCATCTCTGAGGCAGTTGTTCAACACCTGGCCCATCCCAGAGCCTGTTTCGGATAATGACTAGAAGTGGTGTGCTGCCCTGGGAAGGCTCTGTGCTTTAGTTCTCTTTATTTGTAAAGGAGTCTAAGGGCTGAGCGCATTCGATTCCCAGACTGCTAGCCAAACAAAATAAATGCAAACAAACAAAAATTAAATGCTGGCTATGAAGACAGAAGAGAGTTCTTCATGTCAAACACTTAGGTACTCAGCTTGTGGTTATAAGTTTTTCTTCTTGGTTTAATTGGTGTGCTTACACAGTAATATCTTGTGTGCTGATATTCTGGAAGTGATTTTGTTTTGGAGGTGGGATCTCTTGTACAAGCTGGTATAGAACTCAGTATGTAGCTAAGGAGGATTTTGAATTCTTTTTTTTTTTTTTTTTGTTCTTTTTTTCGGAGCTGGGGACCGAACCCAGGGCCTTGCGCTTCCTAGGCAAGCGCTCTACCACTGAGCTAAATCCCCAACCCCTCTTTTTTTTTTTAAGGTTTATGTATTTATTTTATGCATATAAGTAACTGTAGCTGCCTTCAGACACACCAGAAGAGGGCATCAGATCCCATTACAGATGGTTGTGAGCCACCATGTGGTTGCTGGGAATTGAAATCAGGATCTCAGGAAGAACAGTTAGTGCTCTTAACCACTGAGCCATCTCTCCAGTCCGTAATAATAATTTCTTAATTCATCTCTAGTATGAATGGTTTTCCTCAAAAAAGCAAGCAAAATTTAAGATTAGAATCTAGTCAGTAAACCACGAAGGCAGATTTTTCTCATGACTAAGGTGTTGAACATCTTTAAAAAATTTATTGAACATCTGTGTTTCTTTTGATGATCGCCTGCCCAGCTCACTGTTGTAATTCCGTTTGTCAGCAGTCGGGCTTACTTTGGCTGCTGCAGTTCTTTTCAGAATGTTCTTCTCTGTGACTCTGCCTTAAAGTGCTCTTTAGTGTTTTCCTCCAGCAGGTTTAAAATTGCAGGTCTTATGTTAAGGTTTCTTATCCATCTTGAATTGAGTTTTGTGCAGGGTAAGAAATACAGATCTAGTTTTAGATTTCTATGAGTGGACATGCTATTTTCTCATTGTCCTTTGTGGACCGTCTGGCATTGTTCCCATGTATGACTGGCATCTCTCGATGTGAGTTTATGTCTGTGTCCTCTGTTCTATTCTATTGGCCCACAGTCTCTCCTCATGGCAGTACCATGCTGCCAGTCTTGTTTGCTGCTCTTCTTGCTTTTTCTATGTAGTACATTTGAGTTTAGGTGTTCTAAACACTCCCAGCAGCTCTCTTCTGCTTAGGTTTGTTTTAGCTGTTGTGGGGTCTTGCGGATGGCGTTTAAGTTACTTTTCTATAGCCGTGTAGATCATTAGTGGAATTTTGAAGGAGGTTGCATCTGTAGGCACCTTTTAGTAATACATCTAGTTTTACAATAGTTTGTTGATTTAGGAGCCTTTCCATCATCTTGTGTCTTTATTTTCTTCAGTCTTTTTTCTTTAATGTGCATCGGTGTTTTGCCTGCACATATATAAGAGCGTTGGATCCTCTGGAGCTGGAGTTGTAGATAGTTGCGAGCTACCATGTGGGTGCTGGGAATTGAACCTGGGTCCTCTGTAAGAGCAACTCTGTAATGGCCATTCCTGGTTGTCAACTTGACTATATCTGGAATGAACTACAATCGAGAATTGGAGGGCTCACTTGTGATCCATATCTTGAGGCTGAAAGACATGAGTTTCTGACCTGGATCTTGGCATGGAGATCTTGAGACATAGTGGCCATGAAACGCTTACGTCCAGTTAAGGTCGTACATGCCTTTAATCCCAGGAGACTGAGGCAAGGAGATCCGAGTTCAAGGGACAAAGCAAGTCCCAGATCCAGGCGTGGTGGTGCACACCTTTAATCTGGGCCACACCTACTGCTGGAGGCCCACATAAGGACATTGGAGGAAGGAAGATTGGCTCTCCTTTGCCTGCTCGAACTTACCTGCCAGCACATCTGTTGGAACCTACTTCTACAGAAGACCAGGTGAAACACCTAACCTCGTGGGACTGAGCAACTACTAGATCCTTGGACTTCCCATCCACAGCTGCCCATTGTTGGGTTAGTTGGACTGCAGCCTGTAAGTCATCACAGTAAATTCCCTCAACAGACACTTCTTAAATTCTATGACTCTAGAGAACCCTGACTAATACAGAACTACCAGGAATGGTGTATTGCTGTGATAGGCCTGACCATGGTTTTGTTTGGAAGAATGTGGATTTGGGGGACTTCAGATTTGGAAAGCCATGGAATGTTTTAAGTGGGGTTTAATGGGCTATCTTAGTAGGACTATGGGAAACTTTGTTGCTGTGAGTGATTTGAACTGTGCAGATCTGGCCCATGAGGTTTCAGTGGAGAAGAACTTCAGTATGTGGCCTAGAGACTGCTTTTGTAGTATTTTGGTGAAGAATGTGTCTGCTTTTTGCCCTTGTCTGAAGAGTACATGAGGCTAAGGTGAAGAGACTCAGATTAATTGCACTGACAAAGTGCCCATCATAGACTTTGTTTTCCGGTTAAGTCCCGTCAAGAGCGTTTTGAATAAGCATAGCAAGCTTAGAAAGGAAAAATATAAAATATATGGTTCGAGTAGTAAAGGGGCACCAGGAAGTGAAATGGAGCTGAATGCTGTGTTCAAAGATATAAAATTGAATTAAGGAGTGGTGACCTTGGGTAAGATCCTACCCAGCTAAATTTAGGTACAGGCCTGGTAGTATACACCTTTAATCTCTGGAGGCAGAGCCATGCAGATCTCTGAGTTCAAGGTCAATCTACAGAGCAAGTTCCAGGACAGCCAGGCTTAGGCAATAAAGGAGTTGGAAAACAGAAAGCTGGTGATGATGTAATAGAACAAGGGAGCCAAGTTCTAGCCTCAGCAAGCAGCAGAACTCAGCAGCTTCAGCCATGTGCCTCTGGCTTTACAGTCAGGAGGAGGAGGAGACTATTAGGACTGTTGATGCTGGTCAGCTGAAGCTATACAAACCATCACAAGCTCCTAGCCACTGAGCGGTCTCCAGCCCCTAGTTTCTACAGTCTTAAGGTGCTGATTGTAGAAGAAGTGTTTAATTTCCTTGGTTAGGTTTATCACTAGGCATTTACTTATGTTTACGTTTTTGAAGCTGGTCTGAGTAGGATTAAAAAAAATTCCTTCTTGGCAAATTTATTGTTGGTATATAGAAAGGCTACTGATTTTTTGTGTTATTTAATTTTGTGTTTTGCTACTTGGCTGGAGTATTGTATCTAACAATTTTCTGGTGGAGTCTTCAGAGTCTTTTAGTATTTGTCATCTGCAAATAGGGATGGTTTGACTTTATTTAGCCTTTGCTTACTTTTTTTCTTTCTTTTTTATGTTTTTTTTTTTTTTCCTTGCTTTATGGCTGAAGGTAAGACTGGAGTACTGTTGAATAATAGAGAGTCACTCTCGACTAGTTCCTAATGGCAGAGTCACTCTCGACTAGTTCCTAATGGCAGAGGAAGTGCTTGTTTTTTTTAAACATTTACTATGATGTTGGATGTAGGATGGAGATATATATTTATATAAAATCTTTACCATGTCTAGATGTATTTGTTTTATTCCTAACTAGTATGCTTAGGACTTCTGTCATGAAGGACATTGAACTTATTAGATGATTATTGGAGTTCTGTCCTCTAGTGTATTACATGCTATAATGTATTTATTAACTTGCATATTCTGCCCCAAACCTGTATCCCTGGAAATAAACCAGTTTGGTCATGATGTGTGGTCTCATTAATTGTTCCTGGAAGCTTTGCTTTGGGACTAATCAGGGCGGTTGGTCTGTAGTCTTTCTTTTGAGTTGCATCCTTATTTGGTTTGTGTGGTCTTGGCTTCTTAGAATGAGATTGGCAGTGTTGCTTGCTGTTTGGTGGAACATTTTGATGAGTATTGGTGTCGGTTCTTAAAAGTGTAAGCAGAAGTCAGCGATGAATCCTAGTCCTTAGCTGTTTGTTTTGGGCTGTGTGTGTGTGTGTGTGTGTGTGTGTGTATGCACATAGACTTTAAAATTATTCAATCTACATTCAATCTCATTTGTCATGGGTTTGTTTAAGTTCTTTTTTTTTTTTTTTCTTTTTTTTTTTTTCGGAGCTGGGGACCGAACCCAGGGCCTTGGGCTTCCTAGGCAAGCGCTCTACCACTGAGCTAAATCCCCAACCTTGTTTAAGTTCTTATGTCTTTATTTGATATGCAGGCTACATGTTCAAGGAGTTCATCTGTTTCTTTTAGATTTTCCAATTTCTTGGAAGATAGCTTTCCAAATTCATGGGTTTCCATGGCACTTGTAATATTTTTTTCATCTCCCTTTTAAATTTGGGTCTTTTGTTGGTTTGGCTAGAGGTATGTTAGGTTTTTTTTTGTTTTGTTTTGTTTTTTTTTGTTAGGTTTTTTTGTCTCTAAATTGTGAGCATTTATATATAAACTTTCTTGTTAGGACTTTTCTAGCTGTCTCTTAGAGGTTCTGGTAAATTGTGGTATCATTTTCATTTGATTCTAGAAATTTTCAATAACCCACTGTTCATTTAGCAGTATTGTTTGGTTTCCTACTATTTATGTAGTTCTGTACTTTCATTGCTGTTGTTTTCCATGAATGGAGTGTGTGGTTGAGCATAGCTATTTATTTCATGGCTAGGGAACATAAAAGAGAAAGAGGAGGTGACTGGTCACATACTGTTGTATGTTCATGTTTCCCGTGATCTAAGTTCCTTCTAGTGTGTCCCACTGTATAGAAGTTCCTTTATTTCCCAATAGTGCCATCCATTGGATTGCATCTTTAACACCTGGGCTTGTGGTAGACATTCAGCATCTAGACCATAGCACTACTAGACTATGAAATAGAAAAATTATATAGGTGAGCTAATC